>NW_009213998.1:54968-64415 GCF_000690835.1 Fulmarus glacialis
CAGTAGGCACATTACCGGCTCTCCTTTCTCTTCCTGCTCCCTATGCTTTCGGGGATCTCTACCAGTTTCCAGAAACCTCATCTGCAGACTAGTAATTGTCCCTGACATGTTTGAGACTCTCAGTTCCCTGACAGGTGGGAATCCCCGTGCTGCTCAGACTGGCTGCTCCTCACCTGTTGGCCACACTTTTATTTGATGGTATGTCTGCAGCATCGTCATGCCGTTCTCCACTCTGACGCTGAGGCAATACTGTCCAGCATCACTGAAAGTATGGCTGAGATTGTAGCAGGAGCCATTAATCACCACCAGATGGCATTTTTCACCTTCAAGTGGAATGCACTCAGACTTTATAAGCCAGCATAATGCCAGCGGCGGGCTGAAATGACAAAAAGACAAAACGAAAAAAAAATTAGGTGAAAGCTTCGCAAAAATTTTGGCTAAGAGCTGATGAATCACTTGGTTAAAATAGCATAACAATTTTTAAAATAATGAGGTTAATCTAAATACAAATAGAGAAGTAATTAACTGCACAATTGTTTGGTTTATAGCATTTGTCAATTGAAAAAGTTCTTTGTGGTACTTCTATAAAAGCGAGCCTTTCAGCTGAGAGCTAAATACCTGTGTGGGTCATAGGCAGGCCATTGTGTGTAGAAAACTCTTACCGTCCTTCTCCAATAAAGATAAAAGGAACCTTTTTTCCTGCCCTTCCAAGGGAGTATAGGTTGTTTTTCCTTTGTTCTTTTCACACAGTGGAGATCACTGTCTGTGCTACTGAAGTACACCCAAGACTTCTCTGATTAAAAAAAGCCTACAACCAAAACTGGAAAGAATGTAAGGTGAGCTCTGTATAATGGACTAATAGCTGGAAAAGGTAAATAAATTGCAAGGATCACAGTGCTCCTTTACAATAACAAAAAGGGTTTTATTTGCTATTAAGCAATCTAGGTGCAATCCATGTGTCTTCTCACCGTGTCTAGTTGATGCCTTTTATTTACATTTTCAGACCCTTGTTCCAACTGATTCTGCTTGGACTCACCTTATGCACTATGGACTTTGATTCTGCCAACAGATAGAGCTTTTCTTTACCCCATCTTATTTGCATTTTGGTCCTTATCTCTCCTAGCATTCTCTGCTAAAGAAAGCAGCATATTTGTGTGTTTAGCTCATTTTCTAGCTTTGTTTTTGATAAGCCATTTCTCAAGCCTTTGTCGTTGCTTCTCTATCATAAACTCCTATTGCGTCAGTCCCAGTCCTGTGGCCAGGAGGTTAGGTCTGGCAAACATTGTCCATCCTAAAACCAAGCCTGCTTTTAGGGATCTCAGGTTTGCCTGTAATGGTTTTTGGCTGTTCATATTTACTTGTATGCCATCTCCAGTTTCCACTCCTGCCAAGGTGCCATTCACTTTCTGAATGCAAATTGTGCTGCTTTGTCTATTAGGACTATTTATGCCTTTGGCAAATGACTCTGCGGCGTTGGGTGCTGCTCGCTCCATCTTGCATCCCTACTAACAGCCCTGCCTGCTCTTTTTTTTTTTCTTTTTTTCTTTTTTGTTTTTTTTTAAATCCAGTATTAGCCTAAACAGGTCCCAGTAGCAGAACGTGAAAGTGTCACCCTTCTGGAGAATAAATGACTTCTGTGGTCATGGAGTTTTTATGGTAAAGGAGCTTTCCTGAGTGTTTCAATGGTATTTAAAATGCTTCTGCCATACAAAAAACCTCTGATGTGTTCTAAATCCTGCAGCTTGAGAGAGCTTGTGTAGGATCGAGGTGCTCATGACTCTTCTATATTCCTATAATCCTCACTGCATGGAGCCTCTCTGTCTTATTCATCTTGTGGCAATCTTAACTTTGCCAAAATTATTCCCCAAACCCATTACTCCATATGCCAGTCAAGGATCGATGCTATGCAACAGGACTCTGAATACAGTTGAATTTAATGGTGGGGAAATTGGTCAAGGAGAAAAATTCAAAAGGAAGTTTTAAAATGTAATTTTTCCCACTATTTTTCTCTGGCTAGTTCTCTTCTAACATTCTCTTTACAAAGATATAAAAATAACATTTGCTTTACGTAGCAGGATTTCACTTTTCTGTAAAGATGCAGGCTGTGTCAGGCTCTTAGAGTTCATGGTATTTCAAGTCAGGAAAAAGCAATATTCAACAGTATTTTGTTCAAAGGAAATTTCTTTTTTGTTTTAAGAAACAGTTCTGCGGAGTGCAACTGACTGTTTTAAGGAAACAGTGGGGAAAAACACTTAAATAGACAATGCTTTTTGGGGAAAGAAGTTGTGTTTGCTACTTACGTGCCGTTGATATGAAGAGATAAACTCAAGTTTTCCATTACGTGAGTCTCTCTGGAGCCCACTACATTAATACTTTTAACAGCATCTGAGAGGAAGAAAAAAAAACATGTCACACTCCACATGTAAACTTGAAATTCACTGGTTTTCCAGTGAAGGTTTGTTTTCATAGACTTCACAGATTTTAGCTCCATCAGTCACACAAATAATACTACTTGCCTTGCACCCAAAAAGAAAACCTAGCGGTAGAGCTGTTGTAGGTTTTCTGAATGTTTTGTGATTTATTTTTAATATATAATCAACTAGTTTATTAATCCTGTACATTTTTACTTATGTATTTATTTACTCTGGAAGCTGATCAAATCAATAAGACTTTCCTAATGCTTATTTTAACTAATTTATGTTTTAGGGATAGCTGTCATAAATTAAACAAACAAATCCTCCGTAAGTTACAGCAAACATTTTATTGTAAGTTTTAAGCGTATGTGAGACTTTTGTGAAAGACAGTGAAACTTTCAGTAAATGAAAAAGAAACAGAAGATTTTATATATTTCCCCCCATTTTTTCTGCACTAGAACAGCGCAAAGTCCATTTTGCAATGGAAACTCTTCATTGAATAATGTTGACCAGTTCTTGCATGTGAAATAATGCTGAAGTTGTATTATCACATTAAAGCTAGACTGTATCTGATATATAGATATATAGCAAGTTCTGTTCTGAGTATGCAGAATGTTTTATAATTACCTAACAGCTCCAGAGCAGTGGTAAAATCACCAGTTTTCTGCACCGTTTCTCTTTCATGTATGATGCTTCCAATTTGCTCCCATTCAGCTATGACTTTCAGATGCACTGTGCGATTCCCCATGGTAGAGCAGTTATAGTAGACAAAGGGTTCCTTGGTAATCTGATAAACTCTATGGGTAACATGAAAAGATTTAGAATCAAAATTGCCTTTTACCAAGTCCTTGCATATTTCTGATTTAGAAAGGAGCAAGCTCGAATATATTTTCTTTATAGACAATGCTACAGTCGGCTGTGATTCTAATTCTACTTTATGTCCGTATCAATGAGGATTAATGTCTGTGGCACTACCAATAAAACTACAATCGCTATAAGACCCAGAGTATATTTATGCATTTTTAATCAAAGAAATGAAAGATAATGCTAAAAGAATTCACAAAATGGAATAGGAGTAGTCAGTAAATTATGAAAACTACCTTTATAGCAGGTGGACTATAAGCTAACTGAAGCACTAAGGCGGGAGGGGGAGAAAGAAAGAAACAAAAAATTTAGTATTCGAAGACTAAAGCTTACATTTCTATTTGCATACACTTATTTGTACAGGACATATATTAATCCTCTGAGAAGGAAAATAACTGAATGTCTTTTTTCCTCCCTACTGCAGAGTGGCTTAAGGGCTAGATATTACCCACGATTTTATTTCTGACGGTTATGAGCTATGTTGGAGTTTTTTTCCCCCTCCATTTTGTTATTAGGTAAGCATTAGGTGTGCACCTCTATATTATTTGAGAGACCTATACACATTCAAAAGCTCCTCACCCAAGCTGTGGTATGTTTATGAGTAGCTGGTCATAGTAACAGCTACTTACTGCCCAATTACAAGACAGTATACTGCTTCTGTTTTCCTTAAGTGCACAAATTATTCACATATTCAACAACCACCACCTGCTAATGAAGATCTGCAGGTGTAATGATGTTTTAAAATAACAATTTACAATAAGTTACTTTTTCCAGTTCATTCAGTTCGGCTCATTGCACACACAGTAATACACGGAAGCATATATTTGAACAAGAAATTTAGGTCTTTAAAACATCACCTTTTTGTGAGTATGCAGTGACTTCTGTACCAAAGTTTTTGTAATTCACCTGGTTAACATGCTAAGAATGTATCAACTGACAAAGGTGTATGCTTTGTCCTATGATTTAATCAGGATGTTTCTCTAGATGAACATGTAAATCAGAGCCATCTTGAATATTCATTAAGGCAAACAAAATAACCACACCTACCCATCTCCAAAATCCCAGTTGTAGACAAATGATGCTGACTTGAAGTAATGACTTGGGTCATGAAGACAGAAGGAAATCCGGCTCATGGTGCCAGTGGAGGAACTAGAACCACGCGTGATAAATCTACTGTCTTCTATCTGGGCAATGGTAAGATTCCCTGTTATAAATTCTGCAGAATAATAAGGTGGAGAAAGAATGACAGCATATATCACTTTCATAGCATGCTCTGTGTGAGTATCAAAACATTATTTAAAATGTACTGCGTAAGTCTTTCTGTGTCCTAGTCCAAGTGGTTAAGTGTATTTTATACCTATTACTCGGTGTTACACATGTAGTGAAGCGAAGAGATTAAATTACTTATTTAGGGTTATACAATGGGCCATGATAAAGCTTCTAATAGAACTAAGAGAAATAATCCTAGACTGATTGAAGTCAATATCAATTTTTACTATTGATTTAAAAAGAACTGGGATTAACATCAAGTGTCTAGATCAAGGGATTCAGAATCAAACCAGTATACACGCCCTTCATGTTTGGGGTGGTGGTTTTTGCTTGTTTGTTTTGTGGGGTTTTTATGTTGCTGTTTTTTGATTTTTAGTTTTAGCTACTTCCACAGAAATGAAAATTTGACCACTGTGAATAACAGATGTGCTATATATTGTGAATACAGAAAGGGTGAAATTTTGATTTTGGTGTCTGCAAGAGATGCTATGCTCAAGTTTGTTTACGAGGACTGGCAAAGGCTGATCTAAAAAAACCCTCTAATCTATGAATAAAGAGGTATGATGATATGCTTATCAGCTCATTATAAAATTAATGGGATATTAATTACCTTACCTTACCTTGTTAACAATTCATTATATCTGGTTAACTGTTCTCTTGATGCACAAATAAGAATCACAATTACTGCTTCAGAATGGGGCTGGTAACTTACCAACTGGAGTTGTAATTTATATGAGTTATTGGCAACTACCTCTGGGCCCTCATGAAGCCCCTGTGGGTGCTCTTGCTCGGGGAAGGCAGAAAGGTACAATGGGATCTTACCTTTTACAGTTATAGAAAGCTTCTATCCCTTTTGCTTGTGGCATGAGAATATAAGACAGTGCAAAGCGAGAAAGGAATAAGTAGATATTCAGCAAGGCTGCAGTTCTTAAGGGAGAAAAGATTTAATGTATACTTTTATAAAGCTTGGTGTTTCTCAAAGAAAAATCTCAATAGCTATTCCCCAAAATGTCAGCTATGCCCTATGATTAGCTCTTTTGTCCTCATGCACATCCTTATCTTCGGCTGGAAGCTGAGTCTATTTTGGAGCATATAAGTAGAGCATTGGGACGTGTGGTTGGAGGGACGTGGTTACTGGTCTCTGAAAGAAGGGATTGTGGGAAGCCGTCAGATGATATTACATGTCAATCCTGTATCAGAGATTATGTTAACCATACCACACCATTGGTCAATTTGTCAAGAAATGCATATTTATGGTTATGAATATTCCCAGTAAGCTGAAATTGCACTTAGCAATATTTGGAAATGCAGCCATGACTTCACATCCAATTTCAGTACACTCAATCAGAACTTTAAAAAAGAATGTAATGGCTCTGTTGGCTGGTGTGCTGATGGCCTAAGTTTTTGCTATGTCATGCAAGAGGGAAAATCAGTAGATTGTCATTGCTGCTGACCATCCTAACTTTAGGACTAGAAATGCTGGGAAGAAGTACAGGAAGCATTGTTTTAGGGGTCTGGACATCACTGAACAACGCTGATATGTGAACTGCAGCTACTGAAGCATCTGGTTTCTAGTTCAGTTTCTCTAAGTGACAGAGGCAGGAAAACATGGGCAGGTTCACACTTGCTTCCTGGATGTAGGTAGACTACAGCATGGCCCAGTTAGTACAGTGCCATCCAAAACCACCTTCAATCAAAGGGCTACACAAACCAAACTCTGTTGGCAGAAGCCGTATTTACACCTGGCTTTCATTTTTCTGATGCTAGTAGAGGCAGCAAGCATCCTGATGTAAACTGACTTCCTGAAGAAGTAGAAGTTGTAAAGCCATTTTACCTGTAATCTGAAGCATGGTGACATTTCTAGCAACTGGCCGACATAACCAACAGTTTCTATGAGTCACCCAGACAGATACAGGAAAAGTCCCAGGAAATTCACCGGTCACATTAATTGTGGAGTTAAACTGCTGCTCGGATCTCTCTATCAGAATTAGAGGTGCATAAATCCAGTTAAAGTGATACAAGTTTGATGCGACACTGCCATTCTTCATACTTAGACTGGCGTGAACAGTAGCTTGAGCTCCTGTTGTGATGGGACCATTGTTGGTTATTTCCAGACCATACTCCTCTGTGGAAATCAGAAGGAAAAAAAAAAAAACACCAAACCTTGTTGTATTGCATTTTTCATTTTATTTATGTATTTACACATTTTAACTAGTCAGCTGTAGTTATGTGACTCACAATGACACTCATCCCAGCAAAGATTTTACCACCTTTTTTTTTTTTAACCTTTTAAAAACCTGGAACAGAAACTGTTGCATATATATATATGAGTTCAAACAAGTAGCATTAAACAACACATTAGACTTGGTCCTAGAAATGTTGATAGTAGAAGGGAGCTTCAGACTAGAACATCACAAAAACTTTGATGAGGTTTTATAGGCAGAGCTGGGCGCTGGCTGTAGGTTCAGTGTCACTAATGATGTAACACAGTCACTAAACTTCCAGCTACTGGAAGAAAGTCAATCTCAGCTCTAATCCCTGTCCTAAAAAAATGAACTTTCAAACTCAGGTAATATTTCATCCAACAGACTCCTTTGTCAGGCCTGTTGACCCATGAGTCTCCCCCACCTTCCTCCTAACTGAACAAAAAAACCTCAGTACCAGCTTCTTCTTCTCTACGGTACACCACGGACTTCCTTTTCCAGGAAAGGACCAAAAATCCCAATGTAAATGAAACTTGTACCATGCCCTAGTGCCAGATCAGTTGCCATCCAGAGGGACCTGGACAAGTTCGAGAAGTGGGCCCATGTGAACCTCATGAGGTTCAACAAGGCCAAATGCAAGGTCCTGTGCCTGGGTTGGGGCAACCCCTGGTATCAATACAGGCTGGGGGACGAAGGGGTTGAGAGCAGAGAAGGACTTGGCGGTACTGGTAGATGAAAAGCTGGACATGAACCGACAATGTGCGCTTGCAACCCACCCCACCTGGAGTACTGCATCCAGCTCTGGAGTCCTCAACACAGAAAAGACACGGACCTGTTGGAGGGGGTCCACAAGAGGGTCACAAAAATGATCAAGGGATAGAATGCTTCTCTTATGAGGGCAGGCTGAGAGAGTTGGGGTTGTTCAGCCTGGAGAAGAGAACGCTTAGGGGAGACCTTATTGTGGCCTTTCAATACCTGAATGGGGCTTATAAGAAAGATGGGGACAGACTTTTTAGCAGGGCCTGTTGCAACAGGACAAGGGGTAATGGTTTTTTAGATTCAGACTAGATATAAAGATGAAATTTTTTACGATGAGGGTGGTGAAACACTGGCACAGGTTGCCCAGAGAGGTGGTAGATGCTCCATCCCTGGAAACATTCAAGGTCAGGTTGGACAGGGCTCTGAGCAACCTGATCTAGTTGAAGATGTCCCTGCCCATGGCAGGGGGGTTGGACCTTTAAGGGTCCCTTCCAACCCAAAGCACTCTATGATTCTATGAAACAGCAAAGCACGAGAAGTGCAGGACCTGTGATACTGAACCATCCCTGCTGCTCTGGATCGCTCTCTGTTATCTTCTCCGCCACGTTTACACAAGCTACTTACTTCAGCTCTTACAACTACTGCAATGGGCAGAGTGTGAGTGAGGTTGGGTTTTATGGAAAGGATGCATTCAATTTTTCAAAAAAATAGCAGTGCGACAAGATTAAATGACCTGCATGTGTTAAAAATAATAAAAAAAAACCAACCCCAAAACCTCAAAACAAAAAGAAAGGCAACAGCACTGCAAGTTGTGAATTGGGGCAGAGCTGGGAGCAGGATCTGGTTGTTTGCGTCCAACATGGAGCATGTTCCCTCCCTGCATCAGTGCTCTGCCTGGCTATCTGCTCACTGGTGAGCAACAGGGCAATGCTGGGCAGAGCAGCAGAGCTGTGGGGGTTCTCATGCTGGTGACTTTCCTTTTCCTCTCCTTCAGTAGCCACCAGATTGCTAATAGGGACCTGAATCTTTGAGCTTCAGAAGTTGCATTTCTCGCTCATCCATGACCTGTAATGTGGAGGGAGCACTGTGCTGCCTTTCCTGCACCCATCAGCTTGGAACGGGGTAGAAGGAGAACCAAAAGCATTTACTTAGTGCCTGCATTTTATTTCACAGATTGCAGGTGCTGAGCAAATCTAGATGCAAAAGGACTGTGAAAAATAACTGTAACATTACTGCCTGAGCAAGAACTCCACTGTTCCCATTTCACAACAGAAGGAATGGCCCTGAGTTCAGATTTTTGATTTAGTAGAGAAATGCTTATGATTTGATGAAATCTGGCACAGAGAGGTTTCAGGTCTCTAGAAGATTCAGGCTACTCTCTGCTTCGTTTCAGCAGAACTTGGGAAAAAAATAGCTAGCTACCTCACGCTTATCTAGCACTTCTCCTTGGAGGTTATCATGCTGCTTTACAAACCTGAAGCCCAATAGCTGCAGCAGTTGGAGATTAAGTGGCTAACCCAAGGTCACCCAGTGAGTCACCGTTGGAGCAAGACATTTCATCCAATTCTGGGATTTCTTTTACCTTTCTGACCCCTCTTTGCAGAATGCAGCACAGCGGGGCTACCATAGCAAGGGACAGAGGCTGCCCAGGTGCCTGGTGACCCACTGCGCTGGGTCAGCAGAGGAAGCAGAAGTGCAGCTTTTGGGCTAGGAATTGCAAAGCAGAACCCCGGCTCCCCGAGATGCCTCAGCTTCCCTGCAAGCACCGAGGTTGCAGCGCCTGAGAACGAAGTCGGGGGAGGCAAGAGGGTGCCTGGAGCTGCCTCCATCCCCTGTCGTGGCCAGCAAGCCCGGGCAGGGAACCACCACCATCCCCACAAGTAAAGCAGCTCACGCCTGAGGTCTGCCCCCCTCGGCCCGCCGCGCAGCTGCCCTCG
>NW_009213999.1:0-3773 GCF_000690835.1 Fulmarus glacialis
CCTTTCCCGATGCTGCTGTGGGGATGGGGGAGGCAGAGGGACAGAGGGATGGAGGGATGGAAGGGAGGGGGTATGGATGGAGGGATGGAGGAAAGGAGGGATGGAGGGAGGAATGTTTGGAGGGATGATGGAGGGGGAGAGAGGGATGGAGGGGTGGATGGATGGGGAAGCAGGAGCTCCTGGGAAGGTGAGCAAGCGCAGCGCTGCCTGACCCCTCTCCTGTCTGGGGATGAAGACAAGCGCAGCCCCCATGCCAGCAGCCCCTGCTTGGGTCCCGCTTTCCTGCAACACCAGCTAAGCCAGCACGAGCCCTCAAGCCCTCTCTGCCCTGGGCAGGTCTGACTTTGAGTGTTTAAACCAGACAACACAGTTTTGGACTCCTTAGCACCTTTCAGGCTCCCTCTGCCATCCTCCTCCGACCGTCCCATCTCTGTCCCCAGTGCTCCAGGACTGCCCCGGCCAAGCTGTCCCAGTCACGGGGGCAGAGGTGGTGAGAGATGGAGGTGGCCCATGGTGCTCAACTTCACCATGTTCCCCAGCCCCTCCGGGAATGCCAAATCACTTCCTTCTCTGGGCCCGCTCTGGGATGAATCCTGGGGGCTGCCCGCTCTCCCGGGGGCTCTGGATGTGGCCTGAGCCACAGCCTGCAGCAGCAATGGAGGGGGACTCCTGGCCAAGCACCTCTGGCGGCAAAAACACAGAAGCCTTCCTGGTGCCAGGAGACGAATGCTTTGGTGAGAAGGAAACCCCCTTCTCCCATCTTCTCGCACCATTGCCATCACCTCGCGGGACAGGTGGAGGTGGGGAAGGGCCCTCGACGGAGCTGCTGCCGCCTGGCCCAGGGGCTCTGCAGGAGAAGGAGCCTCCCAGACCAGTGAAGGCAGAGAGGGAAACCCAAAAATAGAACTAAAGGAAAAAAAAAAAAAAGAAAAAGAAACCCAACAACCCCAAATTCCCGTTTTTAATGCCAAATCCCAGCTCGCTTGCCTCCCTGTCACCCTGGCGACATTCCTTGCGGTCGCCATGGAAACGGGAGGCATGGAGAGAGCATCACCGTGCGGGGCGGTGGCAGCGCCCGGCATTATTTCAGGAGGCAGGGAGACACCCGGTGCAATGCGCTTCGTGTTGTGGCAGGGAGGGAGGGTTTATTATTACTTGCTCCCACTTCATGTGCCAGTTTTTCCTTCCCTAAGCATCCGGGTGCCCCTCGCCCTCCCGGCAGCCTTCCCACGGCCCTCCCACGTGCTGCACGGGGACGTCCCATGGCAAGACCCCAGCCCCACCACCGGTCCCAGCTGGGTGAGCTCAGCTAGGCTGCTCCCGTGAAGTCCCTCTGACGGTCACCTCACATGGTGGTTCCTGGTGCCACAGCAGGAGATAAGGCCGTGGCTTGGGGCCGACCAGCTCTTCTTGGGAAGGCGCAAGATGAAGAGAATAAACCTTTGCCACACTCAACAGTCTTACCCCTCCACAGGAAGCTTCATCCCCTGGAGGGGGGACAAAAAGCTGTGAAGAGGAGCGGAGGGACCAGAGGATGACAAGGGCTCTCAGACATTGAGCCCCAGGGGCTTGGAAGGGGATCTGTCGGCACAGAAGACGCTAAATCTGTTCCCCCAAAACCTCCCATCCCTGCTCCACGGCTCAAACCTCTCTCTGCCCACCGGCGAAAGGACCTGGGATACCAGGGACCTGCTGGGCCACCAAAGCTGGGGCGTGGCTTTCACCAGCACCTGCATGGCCTTGCAGAGCCGTGCTGAAAGCCCAGGCGGCTCCGCTCCGATGGCTGGAAACCCAGTTTCAGCCAGTCCCTACCCCGTCGCTCCTTCGCCGACGCTCTCCTTTGGTCTAACCTGCTCATCTCCCACCGCACCGACCTCTGCCTCGGTGCCCGGGCAGGGGCAGGCAGGGCTTGTTTCCCAGTTTCGCGTGGCTGAGCGGATGTTTTCCAGCCCGGCCTGGGAATGTGGCTGGAAAAGCCCGGTGCAGCAGGTGCTGGAGCAACAGAGAGGGAAAACACGGCAGCCAGCCTAATGGGCAGAGAGGAAATGCATGCAAATGTATTCAGAAAGGAATCCGGTGATGCTAACAGACTTGTTAGTCCTCTCCGTAAGCACCAGGAGTAATATTTTTACGCTTTAATCATTAAGGATTTTACTCCAAGCGAGCCCATAAGGATGTGCCGACGGAGGGAGATGCGGAGGAGATGGCCGCGGGTGATGGCTGGGGACAGGGAGGGCGGCAGCCAGAGCCGGCCCCGGGACAAGAGCAGGTGGGGTCACGCAAGCCTTGAGTAACCAAATTAGACCCACGGCCAGATGCGATTTGCTTGGAAATGAGGTGACAAATTAAAACAACCATTTGGTTGTATTAAAGCAGCTTTATATTAGTGATTAGATAATGAATATCTAATGGCCCCGTCTCGATGCGGAGGTCCCCTCGCGCTGCCATGAGACCTCCCTGCATAACCGCAGCTGCAAGGACAAGATTTATCCCAACCAGGCTGGTCACCCAGGGCTGTTTCTGAATATATTAAAACTTTATTACCATCACTACTAAGCTCATTTCTGTTAAATCTATAAAAATGGCAGTACCTATGTGCTTCTTTCAGGCAACACATGTATTACACTGTTTGTAATACACTTGCAAGAATCCAGGATCAATATTTTCAGTGAAGTTTTTTTCAAACTAGCCCTTGGGAAGATCTTTTTTTTTTTCCTCCGGGGCTGGTCGCTCCAGACAGGACACCCAAAGGTGGGGGTGGCTGGTGGGGGGCCGCCAGGGAAGGGTTGTGCATGACCTGCCACGGGAGGGAGGGGGTCCGGGTGGGATGTGATATACAGCCGCAGCATCCCGATAATTCAGATCTCTCCCCGCTTCTTCATTTGCTCCAGGAGACAAGGTGGAGCACCAGGGAGAAGGTGCTGGAGGCAGGACGGGGCCGGGAAGGGCAGAGGGCAGGAGGCTGCCGGCTGGGAGCAGGACAGGGATTAATGCACCCACAGGGAAAATCCCTGGAAAGCCTGGCCCTCACTGGAGCATGTGTCCCCAAGGCCAGAGGATGGGAATCCCTTTCCCTCTGCCTTTTCCCCTTTAACGACACTTCCGTGTGTAACTTGAGACAAGTTGGGGAATTAAAAAGAGGAAGGGAAAAAAAAGAAAAAGGGAAAAATAGCGCAGTTATTCCCGCCTCCGCCTCCTCCTCCCTCTCCTCCCCGGCCAGCCAGGAGCCACGTCACCGTCACCCAGCGCTGGTTTCGGGGCTGCTCAGCAGGCTCAGCCTGGGGCTCTCCAGGGGACAAACCCCAACTTTCGGCCTGGAGCGGGAAGAGCAAGGCGCTGGGCGGGAGAGAAAATCCACCTTGGGGGAAAAGTAAGCGAGGGAGACGTCCAGCTTGAGCGCCCGGCCGGGGAAAGGCGCTTGCAACCAGGGGAGAGGGGAGCCTGAACTTTTCTCTGCCAGAAGAGAGGGCTCGTTACTGGGGAAAAAAGGAAAGTCGAGCCAGAGGAGACCGTTTGCTCGGTCGAGGCTCGGGGGGGGGAAAACTCCCTGCCCTCGCCCTCCCCGCCCGCAGAAAGTGCCCCGCTCCCTTCGCCCCGGAGGAGCCCCACCAGCGCCATGAACGTCTTCCGCATCCTGGGGGACGTCTCCCACTTGCTGGCCATCATCATCCTCCTGCTAAAGATCCAGAAGTCCAAGTCCTGTGCCGGTGAGTGCCCCCACGCCCCGGGGAAGGAGGGGGGCCCTTCTCGGAGGGCGGCTCAGTGAAGGGTGT
>NW_009213999.1:3867-12985 GCF_000690835.1 Fulmarus glacialis
TCAGTGAAGGGTGTGAGCAAAACGGGTGCTGAAAAGGCTAGCAATAGCCCATGCAAGCTGGCAGCCCTCCCCGGTGGGGTCTTTGAGAGAAGTCATCCTCCTCCGGGAGGTCTCCCTGCCAGGAGGAGCAGGCTGCATTGGAAGGATGTGATGTGGCAAGGCGCACAGCTTCGGGCAGGTGTTGGTGTTGGGGTGGTGAAGCGAAGGGGAGGGCGGCAAGGTCGGAGGGAGGTGGAAAATGAGCGTGAAAAGTTGTGGCGGCATCAAAACCAACGACCTCGAGAGAAAGCTGCTTTAGGTCGGAGGTCCTGCCAGCAGGTGGGCAGGTACCAGAGGCTGCCCCATCCCTGGGCGAGGAAATCGGGGCAGCAGCTTCCCGCAGGATGATTTTGCTCAGAGTTCATGGTTTCCTCCCCGAGAGACTTTGGGGCTGGGCTGCAGGACCGCGGCCATTATCACAGGTAGAGAAAGGGCTGGGTGTGTCTGCCTCTCCCCGCCAACGGTGACTAAGGTCCATCAGTGTCCCTGGGCTGGTCCGTGACCCCCCAGCTCTTCCTTGGTGTGGCAGATGTCACACCACACAACCCCCCCGGCGAGGTGGGCAGGCGAAGGGGGCGAGGGAGGGAAGCGAAAGGCATTTTGATGACGGTAAGGACTGAATTGGCCAAAGCAGTGAATATGCCCACCGAGCGCTGGTCCCTACAACCCGAGGCAGGGCTCAGGGGCATCAGCAGGAGCCTGCCCTGTTGCTTGGGAGACTCCGGCCAGTCCTGGGGTAGGTCTAGAGCTACCACAGCACGTACACGCCAGACCAGGCTCACAAAGCAAAACACATACATATACAACCACTTCCAAAGAAAGCGTAAGGGGAAACCACCATCCTAAGGGTCCTTCCTCACATCTGCCTTACCTTCCTTTGTTTTCCCTGCCATGCAGGTATCTCTGGGAAGAGTCAGATTCTTTTCGCCCTCGTCTTCACAACCCGCTATCTGGACCTGTTCACCACCTTCATCTCTGTCTATAACACCGTGATGAAGGTAAGGAGAGGGCAGTGCGGAAGCAGAGGTTCCCCTCAGTTCACCATGGTTTCTCGGGGAGGTGAGGGTATGCGTTCACTAAGTTTTTCAGCCAGAGGGCAGAGGGAGCAATTCCATCTTCTTCACTTGCCACCAATGCTACAGCGGGTTATACATAGGAAGGGTGGATAAAGCTGCTTCCTTTGGTGACATTGGCTCTCCATTGACCAAAAAACCCCCTTACCACAGTCAGTGAGCGAGCTGAGCTCACTATCTTTAGTACCACCAAAAGGAGACACTATGAATTAAGCCTGGGTGTCCTTGAACAGCAGGAGCATTAACAGACGGCTGCCACCAAGCCAACCTCTTCACACAGAGCCCTAGAGGGCTCAAGCAGTTGTGATCCACATGGTGGGACAATCTTTAGTTGACCGCTGGAGTATCTCCAGCAGAAGTCAATCCACAAGCCAGCACAGAAAAAGCATTCACCACTAGCTCGCCCTGGCACAGCCCCACCAGAACCAGGTTAAAAGATCTTGACTTTGGCAAAGTTGTCCTCTCTTCAAGCACAGAAGGTGTAATCACAGGTAAGGTCTTGCCGTCTCCCTTCCCTCCCTCAGGTCATTTTTTTGATATGTGCCTACATCACCGTGTACATGATCTACGTGAAATTCCGGAAAACATTCGACAGCGAGAATGACTCCTTTCGCCTTGAGTTCCTGCTGGTCCCTGTCACAGGCCTGTCGTTTCTGGAGAACCACAGCTTCACCGCCTTGGAGGTAAGGAAAACCTGAGGCAGGAAAGGGGAGGGGAAGCTGCAGCCTGACACCATGCAGCAGAGCAAGCAGCGTATTGAATAGCTGAGATTTTTAACAGCAAAAGCAGGCAGGAAAGGCAAGGTTGGCAGGCCTCGAAGACCATACCATCTATGGAGCAGCTCAGCGCTGCCTCCTCTCAGTCCCAGCACAGCATTTCCCCAACTCCAGCAGCACTGCTCATCTCGCTCGCACCTCAGCGCTCTGCCAGTGAAAGCTTTGGCTCTTAATGCGTATTAACCTGCACCAACACTCTCCCCTGCCTTCGTTTTGCATCTCGCAGATACTCTGGACCTTCTCCATCTACCTGGAGTCTGTGGCTATCCTTCCTCAGCTCTTCATGATCAGCAAGACGGGGGAAGCAGAGACCATCACGACACACTACCTTTTCTTCCTGGGCCTCTACCGCGCTCTCTACATTGGCAACTGGGTCTGGCGCTACTACACGGAGAATTTCTATGACCAGATCGCTGTAGTTTCCGGGGTGGTACAAACCATCTTCTACTGTGACTTCTTCTATCTTTACGTTACCAAAGGTAGGTAAAGGGGTTAGTATAAATCCGAAACGTTCATTCGGCACTCTTGCAACGTAGGGTGGAGCTGCATCTTGCCATGTGTTAATCCTTACGTGACTGTATTCTTTGCTGTATTTGTGATGCAGATTGTCCAACTAAAATCCAGTTTAAAAAACATATCTGTTGAATGCAAGTGGGCATCTCTGCTCACAAGTCTCTAGACGTGCACGTGAAACAAAGTAGAAGTTAAACAAGAGCTAAGCCTGGTTTAATCCCACCTTGGGAAGTTAACAATTGAGGTATATTCAATTCTATGTACATTTTGAAGGATTAGGAATCAAGCAAAAAAACTTGGGGGGGGGGGGGGGAATGTAGGCAGACAATGTACCTGAGAAAGCAACTGCAGACATACGGAGATATTATTAAGCCTACTGTTTCTTTTGATGGAAAAGATGTAACGTTCCCAAGAACAGATTCTGTAGAAAGACAGGCACCTGCATGGACAAGACACCCCTTTCTGTTTCCCAAAATCAGATGCCCCTTCCACTTCAGTGCCGTGCTTTGGTAAACAGCTACGTACCAGAGCTAGCAAGTGCATCAAGGGCATAAAACGTCGTAGAACATGCTATGGTTTGCTGAGGCTGAAGTACATTTTAAAACACTTTTCTGTTGAAGAGGATGGAATTTGATGGAATCTAGCTAAGCGAACAAATATTTTCTTCCTTCTTCACGTTCCTGAACTAGTCTGCCAAAAGCAGTAGTGACGGCCTGCATTTGATGTTTTGAGGGATGGATCTTTGGTAGCTTCATGCAATATACCTGCTGATAAGAGAGGTGACAGGAACACTGAGCAGGTGGCTGGCCTTGGCAGATTAAGACTTCCTTCTGTCATTAAAACATTTTTGTAGCCAGAAAAGTACTTTGTAAAACTGCCATCAAGGTGCTCCACGTCAATTCCTTTTTTTTAAAAACTAATTCCCATTTTAGCTTCACTCAATTCATGTGTCCCGTGTCCTTCTGTATTTTGTGAGAAATCCATACCCTTTGTAGTTGCGGATGGTGGAACAAAAGGGGGAAAAAACAACTGCTGGCTTTCAGTCTCGCATCGCTAGTGATAAAACTGCAAAATTTAGATGATACAGGAGGCAGAAGAAAAAACATTTGCCCCTGGGACATCACAGCAGGTATAGAATTGTTTTGGTTTTTCTTCTCTTACACAAATGTTCTGGATCATGGGAGAGAAAAGGTAACTGAAAATATGCAAATGCTTTGCAGTCATTTATGAAAATCAGCAATATTATAGCAGGTTGCATCTCTCTTACACTCTTGAAAAAAAAAAATTTTTTTTCAAAACATTTCTAACACAGAAGAGCTCAGACAAAAGGGCAACGATGCTGCAAAAAAAGCAAGGATGTGTTATATAAAAAAATGTATTTAATAAGACTTCAGAACCTATACCAAAGCATTGTAAAGGGATTTTTATAGAAAGCGACTTCTCTTTATCTTGTTTTCAAAACTAGATAATCTCCTTTCTGTTTAACACAAGGACCTGAAAGATATTCCGAGGAAGCTTTCAGCTCCCAAAAGCTTGTATTTCACAGAACAGCTGTGGTTGGGAGCAACTGGGGGGGAGGGGATCATCTAACCCACCCCACTGCTCGCACCAGGGTCACCTAGAGCAGGTTGTTCAAGGTCCTGTCCAGTATCTCCAGGACAGAGGCACCACAGCCTCTCTGAGCAACCTTTGCCGGTGTCTGACCACCCTCACAGTAACAAACTTTTCTCTTACGTTTAAGTGGAATTTCCCCTTGCCCCTTGCCCTGTCACTGGGCACCACTGAGCAGAGTCCTCCTCTGCCTCCTTTACTCCCCCCATCAGGCATTTATACACATGGGTAAGATCCCCCTCAGCCTCCTTCAGCCTGAGCAGTCTCGGCTCTCGGCCTGCACTCTTACATCGGATGCTCTAGTCCCTTAACCATCCTCGTGGTTTTTCTGGACTTGCTCCACTATGTCCCCGTCTCATACTGGGAGCCCAAAGCTGGACCCATCGCTCCAGCTGGACCCATCGCACCAGGGCTGAGTCCAGAGGAAGGACCACCTCCCTCGACCTGCCAGCGACGCAGCTCGGGAGGCTGTTTGCATTCTTTGCCACGAGAGCTGACTGGTGGCTCCTGTTCAACTTCACATCCACCAGCACACCCAGGGCCTTTTCTGCCAAGCCGCTTTCCAGCTGGGCAGCCCCCAGCACGTACTGGTGCATGGGGTTGTTCCACCCCAGGGGCAGGATGTGGCATTTCCCTTTGCTGACCCGCATGAAGCCCCCGCCAGACCATTTCTCCAGCCTGGCATGGTCTGGTGTATCAGCCACTCCCCTCCGTTGTGCACCATCAGCAAACCACTGAGGGCGTACTCTGCCCTTCCCTCTAGCACCGAACAAAGACGCTGAGCAGTACTGGCCCCAGTACCAGGCCACCAGCTGGACCCCACGCTGCTGACCACCACGCAGCCAGGGCAGCCACTTCTCCACCCACCTCATCTAAGCCTATGGGCCCCTGGTGTTTCCAAGAGGCCTCCCATCCCAGCTTCCAGATGAGATGGGGCAGGCTCAGAGGGGGTCTGGCCACAGACCATTTAGTCAGGTCATGTTCTCTACTAAAAGAGGGGGAAAAAAAAAAAGCACTGGGGATAGAACAGCAGACTCCATACTACAAAATCAAGAAAAAGAAAGTGGGGAAATTAAGTCTCTAAGAGGATCCACACAGGAACGAGAGTAACTACGGAAGTGGAAACAAAAACCTTCTCCTTTAGCAAAAAGGAGAGTAAGTTAGTTTTGGAGTTTCTCCCCCTTAGAAGCAATTTTGTAGTGGTTGTCTCCCATCAAGGATCACATAAATTCTTCCCTTTTCTCTGGATTCCTTAATTTTACCCTTCTCGCCAAATTCTCCTAGATGCTCCTTCCACAATAAACAAGATTCTCTGGCGCTGCAAGCACACAGTCACAACAGAGGACAAACAGTTGTGTTACCTGCAGACACCACGGCTCTATTCCTACTAGCCTAGCAGCACATGGAGGATGCCTGAGAAGGTCCATTCGATAGCCATAATTTCATTGCCATTTGCAAACTGGCAACCCACTATCTAGCGCTCTAAATAGCAAGTTCAGAAAAAGTATTTGTGGAAACAATGAAACAGTTTTAATTCCCCAAAATTCCTTCATTACCTTCTCTTTCTCTTTGCACAGTCCTAAAAGGAAAGAAGCTAAGTCTTCCCATGCCTGTTTGAAGACATTTCCACAGACAACGCAAGAAATTCCGAAGATGAAGCTCTTAAGATCACAGCTTTGCTTTTTCCTGGCCCTTTTTGGCTAACGGATGGCTCAGCCGAGTTTCACTCCAGTGCCAGGAAGACGAGGCCTGGAAAGCTGATATGCTTTTCATCCATATGAGACTTTCCCTCAATTTATTTTTTTTATTTCTTTGTACTTGAATTCAGTGCTAGTAAGTAGTGCTGGCCAATACTGAAGTAGTGCAAATTATTCTCTCCCGGCTCTTCCCAGCATCTACCTCCAAAACACGCCTCTACCTTGACCCTGAGGCAGCACAAGGAGTACAGGGGAAATTGTCACTACCTTTAGTCCTTCAGTCCTTTAGTGAGTGCCTATGGTAAAGGGAACATGGTGCCATTAAATCTGGTAACATATACAAAGGCCACTGACCCACTTCACACATGGCCACATCTGACACAGCAGACGCTACAAACTATTACTTTAACTCTGTATGAGCGAACATCCTCCTCAAAGTTAACTCTGCCTGACTCCCATTCTATTCAAGTCCCATAACATCAGGAAAAATACATTCCCTTCGAATGACATGAATCTTCCAATTCCACAGGTATTCAAACACCTTCCCCACTCACTTTCAGTGACAGTTCCTCATATTCTACAAACGGGGATTGTTTTAATTAAAATTCAGTGGGTTGCCAACAGGTGTTTCCAACTCCTTGAATTTGACTTTTTTTAAGAACTGGGAAGAACAGGGGCAATAACGGTTTTACACTTCAAAAATAAAGACAAAGTTCACAATTTATTGACAACAGTGTTTTTATTTATACCTACAAAAGAAAACAAGATGGTATCAAAAGGACAATTTACAAACTAAGAATAGTAACATAGCTCTTAGTATCCTGTGTCTGAACACCACAGATCTACGAATCTCTCAATTCAAGTCTTCATTAATACAACAGGAATGTGTTCAGAGACCAGCAGGTGTGTGAAACGAGATGCTGATCCCACACAAAGCCACTAACCCTTCCATTGTTCAGAGAAGTCCAAACAGTAAACTGCTTCAGGAAGTGGGAGGGGAGGAGACACCCAACTCATTTGACACTCCCACGAACTTTTACAGATTGAAAACAAGGCAAACAATGCTAGACACTAACGCTTTATCAACAAGGGCCCTCCATCTGGTGTATGGAACAGAGCAGTGAGCACCAGGTGGGACAGGGGCAGCACATGCCACGGTGCATTTATGCATTCAACAGTCTGGTTAACACTCTGAACCGTACCGAGACCCGGGACTTCAGCTGACCTCAATGGCAACAAAGCACTGAAAGACTTGGCATAGACGTTTACATGTGCACAAGTCCCTCCGAAAAGAAGTGAAAGCTATAGCAGACTATAAGGCAGCTTTGGCGGTCCAGAGACCCTTTTTAAAACCAGTCAGTGAGATGTCCTACTCCTACACCCCTCAAACACATTTCTGCATTGAACTCAAAAATTTAAAAAAAAAAAATAAAAATAATAAAAAAAAAAAAAGCTCTACATTTGCTTGCGAGGGAGGCCAAAGACAAATCAGTCAGTGCCTGGATAAACTAAATGTTTCTGGCTTTCACTTAACACAAGCAAAGTAACTTCCTGCCCAAGCACTGGAATTAGAAGATGGGACGAGGGAACCAAGGTTCTGGAAGATCTCTCCCTTTTCCCTGTGTCAGCAACCTACCTGTGTACTGCACAAAAAAAATGTACATTCATTCCCCAAAATTTTACTCTGGGAAGAATTAAATTAAAAAATAAATCATTTCTGTATACACAAGCTCTTTTCCTGGGCTATAAGAAGTTCCACTCTGCTACAGAAGGAGTGGGCTGCCTTGTTCATCCATATGCAAGAACGCCAACAGAAAAAAAACCCAAAACCCTGCACTCTCATAATGCAAAGATTACGCCTCACAAACCAGGAGATGTATCCATTCTTTTGTCATATTATCAGATCAAGAGCAGCCAACTCCTGTTATCATCTACTGTCTCTGAACCGTCTGGTATTAGAAATAACAAGTCAACAACGTGTTTTACTAAAGGGGAAACCCCCTCACACCCACCTTAGCCTGTAAAATAAACAAGTTTTATTTATGTATTTACTAAAATTTCACGCTTCTCTAACATTTTCTAAAATGCTACCTACCTGCGAGAGCTCAGCTCAAAGGGACCAATGGAGCAGGGAAATGCACTCAAAAGCCAGGAAAAGTAATAGTCAGAGCAAGGTACAAAAGAAACAAAGCTTCAGAATCAAGATGCACTAACCAGCTCTCCGCTTACCTCATGAAAAAGAGATTCCAGGCAATCTCCTCCTCCGCCCTTCCTCCCCTTGCCCTCCCCCCCAGCCCATCCTATTCAAATCTCCTAAATTTAAGCGTGGAAAACTCTGTCACATTTTATTCAGCGTAGCAGCATTCAGAACATTCCCCGTGGCAAAAGCTGATTTGTTTGTGAAGGACAGACAAACAAGATATACTGTTCATCATCTCGGTTCTGCTTAGTTTCTGGGCTCTCAAATAAGACTTCTCTGAATAAACCCAACAATAGGAATTTGAAAGCAGAAACTACTTTAAGGATAACCAGGCTCCATGCGTTTGCGATGCTGCAATTTAACAATCGTAGGGAAATTGGCTAAACATTATAGCAGCGGTACCTACAGTGACTATCTGGTTTTCAGGTATCAAATCCAAGACAGGTTTGGTCTCTGACACTGGTGTTTTAATCCCAACTTCCCTACTGCAGGCTGCTACAGGTACCAGAAGATGGGGCCGCTGCTTCCAGAGCTGCAGAAAACGCCGACAATGTACCTGGGGCATTACTCTGAACACCGCCCAGCTCAGACAAATGAGCAGAGTTTTCCTATAGAAAGTCACCTACGATAGATTACAAGCAATAATAGTGAGCTATTTTAAAAAAAAAATTAAGGTTAGGAAAAGTGAGCATTGCTCCCTTGCATTTATCATTTTAAGTGAAGTGCTTTTTGGCTCCCCAAAGTTTCCCACCTCTCTTGATACTTCCTGAAATTAAGTTAGCATGTTACAGAACAGAAACTTCCTCCCTTCAAAAGCAAGTTTTCACACAAACCTTAGACACCAAGATGATTGAATTGGGACCTATCTGCCTTATACCCATTTCCTTTAGAAAATAAAATTTCCAATTTCCTCAACATGCAAGACAAAAAAATAATAAATTTTCCAGTCAACTATATATCTCTCTTAAAAACAAACAAAAAAAAAACCCAAAAAAAAGAAAAAAAAAAGAGGACAGGGTCAGTAATGTGGACTGGGGGCCATTTTTGATGGGCTCGAGGGATTTGAATGGTGAATTCTAAGTCTAACCTGCATGAGAGAGACATCACAATGGGAAAGAAGAGAAAGAAAAGGTTCCTTTAAATGCAAGAGGTCTACACTGGTCACCAGCGGGTGAGTGGTCTCATTTGCGTGAGGGGGGAGGGGGTGGG
>NW_009214000.1:0-258 GCF_000690835.1 Fulmarus glacialis
CTCCGGCCCCGCCGTTCGCCCCGCTCCGGGCACGGCCGGGGGATGTTTGTGTGTGTGTCCCCCTCCTTGGATGTGTTTATTTTACAGGGATTTCTCACCCGCAGCCCCTCTCCTGCGAGCCCCTTTACCCCCGCACGTTTGTAACGAACCACAATGCTGGTTTAAGCCAGGTCAGGTCAACGATTTATATAACTCATTAGTGAAAGTAATAGGCTTAAGGAGATGAAAGGGGACACCTTTGGTTTCTCCTTCCTTTAA
>NW_009214001.1:0-30162 GCF_000690835.1 Fulmarus glacialis
TATGATTCTATGATTCTATGATTTTATAATAATCTTTGCATGGCATAAACAGGGATCACACAATAAATGCTAAAAGCTTTGTAAAAAAATGTTGATTTTTAGCATTTTTTTTAATAAAGAAAAAAGATTAACAAATTGATAAATGGCCGTCATTTAACAGAACTATTAGATATTTGGTCATGCAAGCTATGAGGAGGACACAAGTTGAGAAGCATTCATAAAACCACCAGTTAAATTCTAATTATTTCTATTATACAGTTACTCAGAAATACTTTAAAAATTCAAAGCAAAATAATTTTTTTAAAAATACAATACAAACAGTCTGAATGAGAGGCATTTTGATGAACCATCATTTCAGACTGTCTGTATTATACACTTCTGTAAATGCTAAAAAAGATTCATGGAAGAGGGCTAGCTTCCCTCTCTTTTTTTTTTTTTTAATTTTAACCTCCCTTTTCACCTTTTCATTGCCATTAAGAAATTGGCTGGATGGTCACATTCAAAGAGTTGTGGTCAACGGCTCAATGTCCATGTGGAGACCAGTGACAAGTGGCATTCCTCAGGGATCAGTATTGGGACTGATGTTGTTTAACATCTTTGCCAGCGATATGGACAGTGGGATTGAGTGCACTCTCAGCAAGTTTGCCGATCACACCAAGCTGTGTGGTAAGGATGACATGCTGGAGGGAAGGGGTGCCATCCAGAGGTACCTTGTCAGGCTTGAGAGGTGGGCCCGTGTGAACCTCATGAATTTCAACAAGACCAAGTGCAAGGTCCTGCACCTGGGTCGGGGCAATCCCAAACACAAATACAGGCTGGGCAGAGAATGGATTGAGAGCAGTCCTGAGGAGAAGGACTTGGGGGTGTTGGTTGATGAGAAGCTCAACATCACCCAGCAATGTGCGCTTGCAGCCCAGAAAGCCAACTGTATTCTGGGTTGCATCAAAAGAAGTGTGACCAGCAGGTCAAGGGAAGTGATTCTGCCCCTCTACTCCACTCTGGTGAGACCCCACCCGGAGTACATAAGAAGGTCACAGACCTGTTGGAGCAAGTCCAGAGGAGGGCCACAAAGATGATCAGAGGGCTGAAGCATGTCTCGTATGAAGATAGGCTGAGAGAGTTGGGGTTGTTCAGCCTGGAGAAGAGAAGGCTCCAGGGAGGCCTTATATCCAGGGAGACCTTATAACAGCCTTTCAGTACCTGAAGCGGGCCTACAAGAAAGCTGGAGAGGGACTTTTTATAGGGGCACGTAGTGATAGGACAAGGGATAATGGTTTTAAACTGAAAGAGGGTAGATTTAGATTAGGTATAAGGAAGAAACTATTCACTATGAGCGTGGTGAGACACTGGAACAGGTTGCCCAGAGAAGTTGTGGATGCCCCATTACTGGAAGTGTTCAAGGACAGGTTGGATGGGGCTTTGAGCAACCTCGTCTAGTGGAAGGTGTCCCTGCCCATGGCATGGGGGTTGGAACTAGATGATCTTTAAAGTCCCTTCCAACTGAAACCATTCTATGACTCTATGATTATCTCCTCAATTTCTCTGGCTTCAAGTCTGTGCAGGTCCCTGCTTCACCCAGATTACAGCTATATAATTCTAGTACTAATTCCATTCAAAATAGTTGTACAGATTACAAGAAAGTAAGCAAATTGGGATTTCTGTTTGAACTGAATTATAGGAGTGGCATTTGTTACCTTATTGGACAAATAAAGATGTTTCTCCCAAGTGTCTTTAACATGATGTAGAAAAAGTGGCAAATGAAAAAAAAAACAAAAACATCAACAAAACTTCCAGCTACCATCCATTCACTTTTATCTACTTCTATAAATATCTACCTAGAAATACTAATGATTATGTTATATATTTATTTTAATAAGTAAAAGTATTTATATTAATAGAATGATTACAGAAAAAGCTGCAAACTTAAGAACCTCTTGAGGAGAAAGTTTTTTGGCTGTGCTTTCTTTAACATAAAGGCATTTCCAGCATAATTACTTTCAGGACTTTAAAGAGGGTAATGAATCATTTTTGGAGGTGGGCAGGTATCAGGGTTCAGAAGGACTTTCTCAAACTCATGGGTTAACTCTGTTTCTTGATCTGGCAATATCCAGTCTCTTACTGGGAAAGCCTAGAAAATGTCCCGCAGTCTCAGTCAAGGTCTTCAGGTCATGGCTGCTCCCTTGTAAGGTGTGGCAGTACCTTGACCAGTGTTGCTAAAATCATAGAATCATAGAATCATAGAACCATTGAATGGACAGAAAGTTATCTTTTCAGTCTCCAGAGAACATTCAGCACTCCATATGACTTAGTCTGCTTTCTTACTGAAAAATTAATGGTACCAGCTGACTAGTCATCTGTGATCAGGTAGCTCATATTTAAACAAACAAACAAACAAACTAGCAAAGTTCTTGTCAGGAAGATTTGCATGTACAACGAATAAGAACACCAGATAAATCTGAAATGAAAACATACACATAGTAAATATGTAGGGCATAACACATTATATCTATCAATTTGTCTTTAGAAAATTTTTACTAATTCCTTCACATACGTTGGAAAATGACCACTTAGCCTCTCCAGATTTTCTCAGGTGCTCTGCTTGTTCTTGTTTATATATTTCTGTCTGTATCACTATTTCTCATTGATAAGGAAGTAAAACATCCTTTTCAAGGTCACCCTTCAAGGTCACAAGCAGCACTTAAAAAGCATGGATACCAAATAGTTTTCTTCTATCCTTCAAATATGTAGGTTGTCCGATTATAAATTTTGAATATGTCATGGTTTACCCTGGCAGGCAGCCAAATACCACGCAGCCGCTCACTCACTCCCCCCACCCCAGTGGGACGGGGAGAGAATCGGAAGGGGAAGAGTGAGAAAAACTCGTGAGTTGAGATAAAGACAGTTTAATAAAACAGAAAAGGGAGAATAATAATGATAATGATAAAATATACAAAATAAGTGATGCACAATGCAATTGCTCACCACCCGCGCTGACCGATAACCAGGTAGCGATCGGTACTTCCTGGATCACGCCTACAATTCAAATACTGAGCATGACGTCACATGGTATGGAATACCCCGTTGGCCAGCTGGACTGGCTGTCCTGATTATGTTCCCTCCCATCTTGTGTACGTAGCTCAGTCAGTAGGCATGGGAGCTGTCCTTGGACTAGGAGGGTACTTAGCAACAACTGAAAACATCAGTGTGTTATCAACATTCTCCTCATACTAAATCCAAAACACAGCACTAGCAAGAAATTTAACCCTATCCCAGCCGAAACCAGGACAGGATAGAAACTTCAGCTGAAAAACCTCAGGTCTTTATTTTCATCTCATTTCATTTCTAATTGCTTGGTTTCTCGTTTCAGTTTATTTGACAGGCAATGACTGACTTTGTTGCCTGTTAAAAAAAACCTTGATCAAACCTTACCCAAGATGGCTGGAACCCTTTCTCTTCCTGTGATGCAGACTTATGCATAGTAAGGCAAGACTTGATGTCTTCCAGCATTTTCCTACAACTCACCCTTTTCATTTGCTGTCATAAACTGTCTTGGTAATGAATTGTCACTCCTTCAATTTACAAAACAGTAAAATAGCAAGTGTTTTTTTTGTTTGTGACTATGGGTGAATGCCACCCTAGGATGATCCAAAGGTTTCATTGAAAGCTTGTGACAAAGCCTCAGTGAGAAACAGATACTTGGCCTTTGCTTTCAGCAAGCATTTCATTTGACAAACCAGTAAACTATCTCCCATGAAACCATCATTCCCTGTAAACTCCTCAAATAAAAACAGTGGGCTTTTCAGCCAGCTTTCAAAGCACATTATCACTCAATACCTGCTGTGGCTTTACCAAAGCTCTGAAAGTTACCCAAGGTACCTCTAGGTATCCTCTACTTTGCCTGTGCTTTACAAGAACCAAGCACTCTTAGTCCACAGCAAACAACCATAAAAGAAAAAAGTTATAAATTTGCCACACAGTTGGCACTTCTCTTTCTAGTATGCGTTTCATCACTTCCTCCAGGATTAGGAAAGTTTCTCAAAAGTTTAATAATCCTTCCATTAATACAGGCCCTCTATAATAGCACAATATTTGTCTTCCAGAATTTCTTGCAGCTTGGAAGGTGTCTCCAATATTCTTATAATCAAATTTCCATTTAAGTCAGTGTTATTTACATCATCAGGATATAGAGATGCAAATACTGAGAAAATCTCCTTCTCAAATAAAGTATCTTTACATGATAAATCGATGAACATTTACAGAGTTCAGCCAAAGCTCAACAATTTTAACATTCATTAACTAAGCTGTGCTAAAAATTACTAACTGCTTCACCTTCCCAAGTCTTGGGAGACTTTTCATGAAGTAAAGTCTCATATATATGTAATATATCCATGAATATATCCCTCATATACATGGAATATATCCCTGAATTAATTCCAAAGTTAAAATCTTTCAGCAACTGCTCATATAAACACAAAGATTCACTTAATGGTTACTGTCACATCAATGCGTTTTACAAACCACCAACAAAGGGGCCAAACTGGCATACAGAGAGAGAAAACATGTTCCTTTAGTCATTACTAATGAAAGGTCAAATGAAGTGCATGTCCAAGTTCTTGTTTGTGTGGGACTGAAGAATATGGGATATGTTTCTCCATTTATTATAGAATATAGTGTATTTGTTTAAAAGATTTATTCCTCCTTTGTTTAAAAAACAAGTGTTTCTTAAAAAAGACACTATATTATATTTTATTATTTAAAGAGTTCTACTTCAGAGGACATGAATGGTACTAAATTCATCAGTGCCTCCCTATCATCTTTAAGCAGAAGGATTATAGCAAAGAAACAATTTTTTTCTGTGCCTTATCTGCAGTCTCACAGGGAGAGGACTGTGGCAGACCTAATTATATTCACAATGAACTCAGAGGAAAGTGGTTCAGTGGTGAAATTCTCATTAAAACAATTACTCATATCTCCATACGCTAATTCATATACAGATGCTGAACTGTAGAATGAGGAGTTTCTAAAATATGTATCAACTGTATTTGAGTGTTAATGAGCTTTCTGAATACTTGTCATGAGAAGTCATGTACTCAGAAATTTGATAAATTCCAGTGACAGAGAGAAATAGACTCATTCAGACAGTGAACCTTCAAATTATATTCAAAGTATGACATTTTCCTCCATGATGTATCCGAATTATCCATTAACCAAGGTAAGTGGAAACAATCTGACACTGAATGTCATCAGCATAAAGGTCATTAGCTTATTAATGTTATACTCAGTACTTGTGCAACATAGGATGATATTATTTGCATTATATGCCACAAGAAGGGTTTTAAAAAAAAATGTTTTGTATGAAATGATACAGAACAATAAAACATCATTTGAGGATAGTTGCAAGTGAGTGTTTACTAGTAGAAAAGAGAATGACGATAATCATCCTTCATGTTCAGAAGTTAAAATTTAAAACACAATAAATCCCCTTTGTAACTTGAAGTTAAAAAACATTAAGGAGTTTTCTAAATAAATGTATGAACATATTTTGTATGTAACTAAGTTCTTTAACTAAGTTTCTATTTTTGTTACCCACAATTACTCATTTTACTGTGAATCTCCCTTAATTTTGTAACTCTTTTGGTTTGTTCCTTAACGGAAAAGGTATTCTTGGCACTGCTGATTTTGTGTATGCCACTATATATGTTATAAATTATTCAAACTTCCCTGATTCATTTTTTTCATGTAAAAAAAATCTTTATAAAAGAAAAGGCTTAAAGGTTATTCAGTCTCAAGGTGTATTAAACTGTGACAGTTTTATGAGATTTCCTCCGATTTGTTGCTGGGGTAAAAGAATATTTGTAATGAACAATGAATGGGTTTGTCACTGTAAAAATACATTGATTATACGATACCTGAGGGTTTATTAATGTGTTTAAAGCTTGCATTTACTACTTAATACATAAAATCATAAAAGTACTTACATCATTTTCTCATCTAAGCCTCAATGTTTGGTTTACCTTTAATCTCAGAAGTTTCAGTATTTCCAGAAAAAGAAATGGATTTAAGGAGGAATGAGAAAGGTAAAGGGATAGAAATGCTTGTTATAAAGTAACAAGCATTGTGTTATGTGTTCTAAAGTATGTAAGAACAATATAATTATAGTCATGTCTCTTTTTCATCACGTTTATTCAAAAAACATTGGCAGAATTAACTACCATAAGACCTATAAGTGCCTATAAGAAATTAGGTCATTAATTGAATGAACCATGTGAAGCTTTTCTTTCCATTCCAGGATGGATCTAGCAGAGAGTATTTTGGAAAACACAGTAGGTATAACGGTATGTGCTGCCCTATGTGAACGTCTTTGACCTACGTATGGGAATGTGTTTATGAGAAGATGCGATCTTGCAGAACTACAGCAACGGTGTCCATTTCGTGCCCTTCCAAATGTCATCATTGGTATGACAAAGCATAAGAAAAGACAGTTCCTCTGAAGGATTTCAGACACGTTTTGTCATCAACCTCAGGCAGAGGTGCTGCAGATTGGACTTCCTCTGTGTGAGGGAGTTAAGTGAGAAAGATGAATTAAAAACAGGGGGAAAAAAGAAAAGGAAAATAACACACAAGGGAAAAATAAACAAAGACTTTGAAAACTAGTATTAGGAATTTTGCTGCTAGACACATTTGTAACATTTATGGAAAATTTCTTTGCTACAGTAAAAATTTTTTCATGTGGCAAATTCAAGCACGACTACTGAAGACTTTATGTAATGTTTCAGGATGGCATGGAAACAGTTTAAAAATATGCCACAGAGCTCTGTGTGGATTTTACCCCTGCTGTGTTTTATGACTATCTGTGAGCTATTGCTAGTATTTATCAAGTCATCATGCCAATTACAGACTCTTACTGGAGACAACATGCCCTCTGTGAAAGCAGGAACAGAGTTATGTTGCTCTGTATAAAAAAGAACCCATTTTCTGTAAGTGGTTCTAGAATATCATCAAAAACGGGCCAGAACTTCCATATAAAAATGCCAATATAACTCATGTTCTTAAGCATGTATTACAATGGATCCATATAAATATAATGTTGTTACTACATAATCTATTGGATTCACTGTTACCTTCTCTGAAAATCATGTACAATTCCAGTTGGTATTGCTAATTTGATCATATTTTCAGTCACCTGGTATTTCAGCTTTCTCATAAAGGTTATCAAGGACATAAACTGTAACCATAATGATAAATCAACTGTTAGGAAAAATATTTAAACTATCTTTAAGACAGCACTAGTATAATGGAAATACTTTGTAATTCATTGCACTTCTACTTAAAATAACTTCATAATTTCATTTGACTAATTCATGAGTGTATGGAAGTGGTAGCATAGGAGCTTAACAATATGAAATATATTGTACCTTGAACAGAATAAGAGTATCCCTCAAATCCCATTTTCTTGTCTTTCATACCAGAGAATGCCTTTCATCCCCAAACTAGTTCTGTAATTCTGTAAAGTTATCTGAGAAAGAGGACCATCTTGACAGCATTCAAACCCTTCATAGGCTCTTACATTCTGAAAATGTATACTTGTTGCTCAGTACTTTGCAGTTCAGTCAGAAGATGCTCCTCCTACACACTTACACAGTAAAAAGCACTGGGAAGATACAGAATATCTTTTCTATTTCCTTCAATATGGAGCTAGATCCTTAAGAAATCTTACTAATCTCACATCAGGAACTATACATGCAGAGACGACAGTTTGGAAATCTGGACTGTGTATGTTGGATTGCAAGCACCTGTAGGCTGCTGCACGTTAATGGGCACAGTGGGTTTAAGAAGATGCTGCATAGAAACATACCAGGGATCTTGTGTGGGATGCCAATGAGGAGTTATGTGGGATTCTGCCATTGGTGTGTTATTGTATTACAAGTTAGGAGCATCTAAGCTAATTATTTTGTCTCAGGGAGCCCAGATGATAATATCCACTTTGTTTTCAAATATTATTACATGGAGAAAGCAAATAAGAGACCTCAAACCCTTTTTTTCCTGGCAATGCTTTGTACTTTATTGGGAAAAAGGAAAATGTGTATACTGCTTAACTGATTTCAACAGGTCAGAGTTCAAAAGAATTCAACAAATGACTGACAGTTGCTATAAACCTGTAAGACAGTCTTTTTTATATAAGCATGACACTCTTAAACATTCAAGCAGTATCTGAACTCAGGTTTTGAATTTGATTGATCCCACTAAGAGATATACACTGTTTAGTCTTCCAGGAGGTAGATATAGAGCAGGCAACAGTTGAAAATATGAAATAGGGGTTCAGTGATTAATCACAGAAACAAATGATAACTAGATAAAATTAATCTTTTTGTGCTCATATGATTGTCACCAGGTGACTATTAAGGGTTAATTACTAAAATTCACCTTGTTTGTCAACTATCTTTATTTTACTGAATTCTATTATTTTATTCTACTGAAAAAAATAAAAGTTTTTATATATCATTTGGTTATTACAAAAGAGGATAAATTACATTTGAATAAAAAATAGTGCATAGTGGTAAACTTTATCTAAACATCTTCAAGAGTGACAAAAGTAAATGACAGGGTTCACAACAAAGATACTTGGAAATCTTCATAGATACTTGATTTTCTGCTCCTAGCAAGTCTTTTCATCCATCACCTTCTTTATGGATGAAAAATTCATCCTGTGCAACTAACCACAGCAAAGGAAAATAGTGAAGAGAGAGAGTTCTTAACACCACCTTTGATTTTTGAAAGCTACTGAGTTTCCAACAAGTCTGCATGTTTCAGTACAGATTACAATTACTGGAAAATATTGAGAGATATAGTGTTATAGTCTGAAAGGATGATCAGTGAAAGCTGGTAAGAAAATATACATTCTCTGGTCCCAACTGCAATTTTTGTTCTTCATGCCATATGAATTAATCAGCCAAACTAACATGAGAAATTTATTAGGAGTGTCAAGAATTAAAATATGTCAGAGTTTTAATCCTTGAAATTCTTATTATTGTCTCTATTTTTATTTGGAACAGATTTAAGGTTTCCATTACAGAAATTCTCCAATATTAGTTGCACCAAGTAGCATCTTTTGTAGGCATCAGTGTTTAATTTTCAGACATAGGCCTCAGCTCCATCCATTGAATGTTTAATGAGGTTAAGATACATATTACCAGATGGGAGTATTTCTTATTAGCATTCGCCTCATAATAACTGTGTCATACAACAGCAACATGTAAACTGTTGTTCAGTTTCAAATCCTGGGCTAATATACTCTTTTTGAGTAGCCATCTTATGTGACAAGATCTTGATAAAGCTGCGACGGCACCACTACATGGGAAGCGCACTTACATCTCTCCAGGGTGCTACTATAACTATTTTATGCTGGTATAGATGTATGAATGAGAATAAGGGTAGAGTGGAAAAAGGAGGAAATTGATAAAATAGAAAAACTTGTTCCAGTTTTACCAGATGCTGGACCTCTTTTTTCTTGCTTAGTGACAACTATACATTGGCCTTTTTTACTGAATAAAAAAAAAAAAGTGCTTCATTTTTCTTCATTTGATGTTGACTACTGTGAAATCCTTTCACAAGAGCAGCATTGAAAACTTATATTATATTGTGGATTTGGACATTCAAATATCTGAATAAGTCACTGTGAGCAACTTGGTATTTAGTTTGCTGTCCTGCCCATTTTGGGGTTGGGAGCAACAAGGAAGGAGGGTTAGATGAAATACTGATGATTTCTGAGAAAGGTGATGTATCTTAAATCCAACATATCTGATAGGCAACACTGTCATTTAGTATTTATGTTGCAGAACTTGCAAGAGACCTCAACACACAGTAAAAAATTAAAGGACAATCTAAAGAGATATACTGTCTGACAAGCAGGAGAAAGAAAGTACAATTGTATCCTTTTTTCAAAGGGAAACCGAGGTACAAGGGAGGTAAATGTCAGAATGAAAAACAGCAGCAGAAAGCTGAGAGCACCTGAGTACTTCAGCCGTGAATCTGCTCTTTATCTTATAAACAAGAATTGTGTTGCTATCAGTTCTAAATGACGGATGATTTCTGCTTATCCTGAATGGACATAATTTCACTAGCCGCAGCCATGTAAAGTGTATACAGTCTCCCCTAACTGAGGTAAGAGAGAAATGGACACCTCTAAGTGTGAATCAGTGAATCACAAGATATTGTCCATGATGCTTTGCTGCTCTCCACTGATTATGGCAAGAGCCTACATGACTAGCTCAGACTAAACGCCTAGTGTTTTTCTAGCCTAGTGGCTAGAAAAAAGTGAGTGAAAACTATACACTGACTACCACCACACACATTATGTATGTTTGTCTGTACTTTTGTGGAGTTTATTTCTCCTCAAAGGTTTCGAGATAACTTCAGCCTTTGGGAGCGTATCTAGGTGATTGTCTTATACCACTGGTATTTTAAATTGATCACTATGTTATATGTATGCTTTAACTCCTGCGGCTTTAGAAATAATGAAAATTTTAAGTAGAGCTGTGCATAAAGTCTAACAGATTGAAGAAATCCAAACCAGCCAAACAAATACTGCCTTCACCTCCTTCTTGAGCACATTTAAAAACCCAGGGTGCAGACTTCCTGAGAGCTAGTTTATAACTCAAAAAATTATAAAGTATTTTTATTGGTTTTATCATGTTTTGCACTAACATTTAGTTGAAGATATTTGAAATCACATAATTTTAAATTTGAGAACCAGAATATTCTGTAGAATAACAGCATCTCTTCAAAACCTCTGTGTTACAACTATAAAATCAACTTTGTTCTTGATTTTCAACAATGTAAATTAGAATAGAATCAGTCACTGTCAATAACTATTGACAAATATTACATTTCCTCTGAATGGCTTGTACTGATCATAAATACCAGTTTTACAATTAGCATGCCTTCAAGAAGTATCTTAACCTTTGAGCACTAAAACTGGCCTGTCAAGATGTTCAGCTAGGCAGAATAGGCACTTATGACCATATGTATATACTATATTCTTATCTTATACTATCCTAAAAATGATACTGGAATCTCACGATGAGAAGAAAAAAGATTTAGATTTTTCCAGATTAATTATTTTCAGCATCAAAAAATCCTAAAACACAAAACATGTGACGAAATAAATTAAGAACTAGATCAGAAATAACTTAAAGTATTTAACTGATCACTAAAAGATTAAGGCAATATAGACAATTTAAAAAGAAAAAGAAGGCACAGCTAATGGAAGAAATGACAAATCTCAAGTAACATATTTTAGCTTATATAATATCTTCCTCAAATATTCGTTTTCAAATTTTTATACCTGAATATTGTTTTACAAACATACATTCTTATCATTCCCTTCAACATAGGAAGCAATGTTCATATGAGAAATAAGTAGATAATCTGAGACTTTTCACTCAGAAAAGAGATGGCTGAAGGCAGATAGCAGAGAGGGCTATAATAAAATCATGAGTGACCAGAAGAGCTGGGAAAGACCATTCACGAGCTTTTCTTATACAAGAACTGAAAAGCATCAGAAAAACCTAACAGAAAAAAGTTTCAAAATAAACAAAAATATCATTTTTCACACAATACTTGGTTAAAATAGTGGAATTCCTTCCTGCAAGGTATTGTGGAGGCTTAAAGGGTACATAGTACTGGACAAATAAGTGAAATAGAGATCAGAAAAAGGCTATTAGGTACAGTCAGCAGTGGAAGAATTCCCTGAACTTCAAGTAAGAGGAAACTGGAAGATGTTCTCAGGAAATATGATGGTCATGATTACCCTGTTCTTTCATTTCTCCTTATGCAACTACTATAGTCCACATGTGGAGATATGGGTTAATTCAGACCAGGATTAGTATCTTTGAGAGGAGCTCCTGAAAAGTTCTGTAATTAAATCCCAGAATCCTCTAACAGAAAAACCTTTTTCTAAGACTAAAAATGAGAAGAAAGCTTACTTCCATGAGCTACAGTACATGATAAAAGGAATACTAAATATTAAATAATATATGCAACCAAGTATAAACACATTCTGTATGAATGTGTGTCCTATTTAAATTTCTCAGCATTTTCCTTCGATGCAGAATTCAGTAGCTACTTCAGTTGTCTAAGAGAAAACTTAAACACACACTGTAACTTCTTTCTTATTACCTCAATGAAAAATTTGTGTCTTAGACTACAAATCTGTGTTTTGTTCACTAAGTTTGCTATCTATTGGGAACTTGGAGTGTTGCAACTATGTATTTTGAAATTATTTGCATATTCAGGGAGAAGGTTAAGAGAGAACATGAAGGAAAGCTGATTATTCACCTTGTTTTACATACATTTAATCCAATACTACTTGTATATATTAATTATTTATAGCTCTACGGGCAGTACCTCTGGTCCATATTGCCAGTTTTAATAGGAAATCACACATTATTTAGTTACCACTGCAACACAAGATATCGTTCTTTTTTTTTTTTTTAATTCAAAGTGTTCAGAGTTATTCAAAGACTCTTAACTATGCTAAAAATATAGCAATCAGTATTTCTGTCTAATTAGAAAGTGATAGAGGTGCACGTGAAAAGTAAAAAATTAGTTACATTCCTTGAAACACTGTTATGTTACAGTGATAAATAAACCAGGAAAACTTTATAAAAATAAAACCAAATCTTCAGTAAAGAAGTTTTTGGCATTAATATGAATTAGTATCTTAGCATTAAATATAGATATATTTTGGGTTTGTAATAGAATATATTGGGTCTGTAAGTCGCGTCATACCTGCTAGTCTAGAAGCTACTAATTTAATATAGATGTTCAGTATTAAAATATATCAATTTTTATCCTATAAATTACTTATTTAAAGGTAAAAGTCAGGCTAGCTTCCTTGTATTTCTCTTCTTCACTACTTTTTACACTACAATCATTTCACAAGCGGAACACATATCCTTGCTGTCATTATAATAAATCTAAATTTACACTTTGGTTCTGATTTAACTAAAAGAATAGAGTGGATGGCAACAGGTTAAAATAAGGAATGTAAAAAAGATGAATATAAAATGCACATAGTAAATACAAATACTATGCACCATTAAAAGTTATACTGCACACCTATCCAAACAAGTGGTTGCGGTTTTATAAAAGCTCACATAAAGATAATTAATTCTCTTTCTTCCTTAATAAAATTACCTAAGAGCCTCTTCATACCTTATGATCTGTACTGAAAATACTAATATATCTCTGTGTTACACATCTTCTGGTTGAACTCAAAAACTAAAAATCAGTAACAGCTCAAATTGATGTCAGCTATTGGCAGCATACTTTGTGATAACAGGGACTTCTACTCAGTTGGATCATAGATTTTTTCCCCCAGAGAGGATCAGGCTATGCTGGAAGTAACTGATAGATGCAAATATCAGTCAGTTCCAGTGCCAACTAACAAATAAAACAGTCTGACATCAATACAAACCTTTAAAGATTCTTTTGCACAAATATAATTTTTTTTCTAATGGAAGTTTAACAGAATATGGAGTTTCTGATGGACATAAATGCCTCATGAAGGAAGCTGGCAATGGTAGTGTGGATATCAGTATAAACGGGCAATTTATGAGATTTTTTTTTCCCCTTCTTATAGCTAAACCTTATCTAAAATCACACTTAGGGCCCAGCTAGAGATTTTACGCTTTGAAACACAATTCTGATATGTACGAGGTGGTAAAATTTCAGTGCTTACAAGCAGGCATCCACCAGTCAGTCATGCCAGTGAGGTTTGGCTTGCCAAACCACGGCCCTACTGTCTAAAATTGACTTTTCTTCCATATAATATGCTACTAATACTAACATATACTCATCTGAGAGGCAGTATCTTTCAATTCTTTTCAGAGAGGAAACGCCCTACTGACTTCCATCTCTCACTACGAGGAAAGAACCATCATTTCTCAGATACTGTGAAGTAGTAATAGGGAGGAAGCAGCTGTCGAAGGGACCTTTAATGCCATCCTCTTTTTGTCAGCACAAATTTCTCTTCTTTGATCATACAGGTAAGATTATACACAGATTCATGCTCCTTTTTTCCCCTCTATTGGCCACTATCATTACTACTTTAACATCTATACCTCAAAAAAAGCAATCACAAAAGAGACTGCTTGGAAAACTTACTATATAGTGTTCTAATAAAAATATTAGTCCAAATTCAAAATTATTTATTAAAAAAAAAAAAAAAAACCAACACCCAAATAAAAAACCCAACAAACTTTCTTGGAATATCAGTGGTAATGATTATTTTTAGAAATAACAATTTCAGCAATAGTTTAATATCTCTAATTAGCTGCAGCCTATCATATTAGAAAAGTCTTTTGCCAATCTGAGAGCTATTTTAAATACCAAATACAGAGGAAATATCTCTTCTACCTTCAAGAAGCCTCTTCTGCTTCATATTTTCACAGTTAGTTACATTTTAGTACAATTTTTATGTAGGGACCAGAAATAAAAATATTTTTCCTTTAAGGAAGAGAAGAAAACGGTGAAGAAAATGTATTGAGCCTAACATCATGCCCTTTTTTCCTCTGTTACTCTATTTTTTGCTTTTTTTTTTTTTTTGCAAGGAACTGGAAACTATTGCAGACTGATAAAAGATGCACTGTTTTGAGAGAATAGGACTGTCATTTTAAGGCTATTTTGCTGCACCGCCTCTTTCCAAACTGATTATTTTTTTAGTCACTTCCTTCCATGTTTATAAAGCTTATTTATTTATTTATTTACTTATTTATTGCAAAGCAAATTTTAAGATAACACTTCTTTTTTCAATGCAATGGATAGTGCTACTCCATTTTGCCATTTTGCTTATGTTCTGCTCTTTCAGGTGAACACAGTGTGACAGGTGCACCCACCCTGATGAGAGACCCAGGCATCAGGACCTCAGCATCCTCACTTTTTGCGCCCTTACTTTCGCACCTTTAGTGTGCCGACTGTCACGTACACATTTTTGGTCACGTATACACCACGTATACACAAAAAGTGGTGAGGTTAAGGCCCCCAGCTGATCAGAGTTGACCACAGGTCAGATTCAACTAGGGTGTGAATGGAGCCCCCCCAGAGGGCAAGTTGAGCCAGTCCTCCTCAGAGCAGCAGGTCTGCAGTCAGGGACTCTCCACTTGGGTCGGGATGCCGCCCAAGGAAACTCCTTGAGTTTGAGAGCCCTCATCTTACAGGTGCTGGATTGTGCACAGCTTGGATCCCCATTTCTAGAGACGTCCGTGTAATATTAATTCCTTGTACACCATCCTGAACCTGTGTTTTACTGATGTTGTTGGAGTGTTGAATGATTCTGATGAGCTTCATTTCTAGTTAGTTTTCTGCTAAACAATTTTGGTTTAAATATTTTTTTTTTTCCTATCATCTGCCTAATTTGATTTTGTGAGCCTCCGCGACACACAGTTCTAAACTGATTCCATGAAAACTTATGCTAGTGAAATCATAAAAGAATACAGTGAACCAATTTTATTTTTTTAACTTTTATTTTGCTGGTAGGTGATTCTAAACAAGCCAGCAGTGCTGTAGTGAAGGGAATGACTAGAACAGGTGGGTATTTACAGTTAATATCTTAAATGTGAGAATCGTTGACAATTGAAAATGGGTGCTAAAAACTCAAAGTACCATAGCTAGCACCGGAGATGACCAGGAAAGATGTAGTCTTTTCAGTTTGGGTCAAAATTACGGGAAAAATTGGGTTCATAGGAAGTATGTTTCACGTCCAAACAATTGTATTATTTATTCTTGGTTCCTTGTATCTGTGTGTGTACCTATGTATGCATACATAGATTCATACATCTTGTGCCTATTTTTCACTTCATAAGGTATCTAGTTCCTTGATAAGCACGAGTCAGAGAGGAAAAGATTTTCTGAAGAACAGTCAGAGTTTACAGACAGCTTGGTCCTGACCCAAGGGTTATCTTTTGCTTGCCCCAAAGCAGCACTAATGGCAGAGAGAGGAGTACTTTTTAACCCTAAGCCTTGACCTCCTGGGGAAGCAGAATAACAGTCCCATTTGACCAATCTTTTCACTGCCACGTGAGGGGAAGGGAATGTAGTTCTAGAAAAGGTCTGAGGGTCAGCGAGGGGCTAATGAAAGTTTTCCACGAAGGATGATGATCCAGGAAGGAACTGTAGCCTGCACTAGTATCCAGGCAATACCTACTAAGTAAATAAAGTTGTAACTAATGGTCCTGTAGCTCTTCATATTTCATCTCTTTCCTTTTCTATGCCTGCAGTTTTGAAATTAAAAGCAGTATTAATTCAAAATGCTTGGCTTTTTTGAACTGGTTTGTTTAACTTTAAAAAAAAAAAAAAAAGGTCTTTCTATAAATCATTGAGGGTGAATGCTACATTAGTTTGATGTCCACATGCTGTTTGGAACATAATAAAGTTATGAACCTAGCTGGACTTACAGAATCTGAAGTCAATATCTGGGGACTTTTCTTTCCCTCAGAATCTGATCAGAAGAATTTGTGACTGGAAAGACAAGCACACAAAGAAATGTTGCACGCCTCTATTCGTGATAAAGCAATTGAAAGATGCTTTGGAGAAAATTTTCTGCATTTTACTGAGTACAAAGCTAATGGTTAGTCCTACTACTGTCACGTCCACCCTGTCTTCATAAAAGCCTGCAGTTGACTAGAAAAATCTAGATCAGCTAGAAATGAGCGGCTCTTACCTGCCAACACCACTCCTTGAGGTTTACCTGTTGCATCAACAGCATAAGGTTTGACAGTCGTGGGCAACTGTGTATTGTGCAGTTTTCACTGTCAGTTTGACATGTTGCCTAGTCTAGAAGCACTGGCATCTTTAGACAGAGAAACAATTACCAAGCGGGTGCTGCTGGAAAGCATTTCGCACAGCTCGCCTCTGAGGAGCAGGGCTGTGGGCAGCCTGAGAGCCAGCAGGGAGAGACACTGGGAGCAGTACAGGAATATTTCAGCTGATCTTTCTGGAAAATTTCGATGTCCGTCTCAGCTCTCACAGCAAAGTTCAGTGTTTTGTTTTGCAGTAGCGTTGATGAGGTAGGAGCAGTAGAAGTGCAATGCAGCTGTGAACTTAGAGGCAACGGCTTTAAATCTGGGCAGAACACTGACAGCGGAGCACAAATGTTCTGCCTTCCCTTCACATTTTGGGATAGGCAGGACAGGCTATCACTAACAGTTATCCTGTTAGTTGTGGGGCTTTGTTTGTTTGTTTGTTTGTTTGTTTTGAAGTAATACTTCCTTTCTGAGTGCTAATGCTGAATTTCACCCTTAAATTGCTATTCGAAAACAATTATCTAAAAATTGAGTAAAAGGATTAACAGTTTAACCAGTTTATAAAATCAATATAATTAAAAATATATATATACCCACACTGGTCTCATAATAACTGAATCTCCAACTTCATTTTAATTCTACAAAATTATTTTGTGAAGTAACACCTCACAGAGCCTCCAGAGGATACCAAGTGAACTCTAGGATCCTGATAACAACAATGGTTAGTTTCAAATACAAGTGACAAAGACTGATCATCTCTTCAGACTGTTGTTAGTGCACAAACTAATACCTACTGTCAGCTTCTGAACTATGTGGCTGCAAAATACAGGTGGGCTGAAGGAATCTTGTAGTTACATAAGGGAATACCACAGCTAATTTTTTTCCTTTCTGTGTGAAACAAAGAATTTGAACCTAGGCAACATTTTAAAAACCATCTTGATTTGAAATTCGAGAGTTATTTTTCCATTTCTATAATGGCCGTAGGCAAACTATTGAAAAAAGTTTAGAAACAGGACATAGCCCATTTAATTTTAAACAAAGTTATTTGTCCTGAGTAGTGAACGATCGTGATATCGCGAACCAAGTTCTTTTATTTATCTACAAACCAGAGCAGAAGAGAAGGTTTCTCCACCCCTCCTTGGCTAATGTACTTTTGGGTCTCCACCTAATAGCGAGGCTGGTAGCTCAACCTTGAAAACTATTCAAGTCTCTTCTTCTCTTCTGCGATTACCAATGAGGGTGCCAATTATTGCTGACTGTAATGGCATTTTTCGTGATGTAGACATTTGTCAGACAGGAATCACACAGAGACAAACCTGTTAATTTAGAAACAGAAATTTAGTGTCTCTCCTTCTGAATTTGCTACAGATGACTGAGAGATGAAGAGAGATTTTGAGTTTTGAGTCTTTGAATTCATCAGCAGTGAAACTAAAGAAAATTTTTTAAAGGATCTCTAAAACTGGAACCATCTAGACACATCCAGAAAGCTCCTGCCTATTACTGCTCTTGCAAAGCAGTATTACGTCAGCTGCTTAGAACATGTTATTTATTTGTTTTGTTGGTAACAGAAACCTGTTTTTTAAGAATGACTGCCAGACAGGGGTGACATGTCACCGGCTCCAGCAGTGTCACAAAAGTCATAATTTGATGGAACCACTGTGCAGGTAACAGAATTATGTCACTCAGAAAAAAAGACTTTGTGAACAGTGTGATCTTTTAAGCAGCACATCCTAATAATTAATCACCAATAGTATTACTAAAATTTTTTTCGTTTGCTGCAGTATCTGCCTTCTCTAACATACGACCTCCTCCCGAATTCCTCAATTCCACGTTTCAGTTTTCAATTATAATTTTTTTCATTTACTTCTGTATTCATCTTTCATTGACCATTAAGACTTGACTCGTGATTCTGAAAAAAAAGAAACTAAATAATTTTAGCTAATTTTTCCTGCTGTGTTAGGCAGAAATAAATCTCCTACAAAGAAAACAAGGCATTAGCAAACAATGTTTAAAAGCCTGATTTATAATGTAAGCGTTCACTTTCTTACAGATGACATATGAAAAAAAGATTAGAAGAATTCTAAGTGCTTGTCTAGTTGTCGAGCTGCTTCAGACTCTCATTTACGATTTTTGCAGCTTCAATCTAATCCCTATAACAATGCCCGAGCGGAGTACCAGACATGTGGAATCAAGTTCCAAAGGCCAGTCAAGGTTATTTTAAAACGATGTGATATGCGGATTCAAAAATCCCACCTTACTTTCACCAGACAAATTAAAAAATATTTCTCATTTTCCCTAGCTAAAGTGTTGGGCTTTTTTTTCAGTGCAGCAAAGGGAATATGGAGGAGGGATTACAGGCTGTGACAGATTATTTGTATAATAAAGCCACAATAAGTATTAATTTCATCTTTTAAATACCTATTCTGATATTCTTTATGCATTTACATTTCAATATTATTTAACATTTGTGTATAAGATGCACAGGTATTTCTCAAGTGTCTGTATAGGTAGCCAACATAACCTTAGGGAGGGAGAAAAACAGATTCATGTATTTGACAGTATTGTTTGTTTTGCTATAATGCCATTTCTGGATTAAAAGCAACTAAGCAAGTAAACCAAAATCATGCAGTACATTACATAGTAACAGTTTCAAAGGCAGTTTGGAGCCTCTCACTTGTTATGTTACTTAGAATGAGGGCAACTATTATAAAGATTGTTAAACAGGAAAAGACTGCATAATGCAGTTGAAATATTTCATGATGACAGGTAAAGGCAAAGTCGACAGGTGAAGGCAAAACTCTTCAATGGACTTCATATAAATTCTAAAATGATTGTGAAAATTACCCTTTGGGGGAAAAATTCATTATTTATTAAATAAGTAAATGATGTCTAGCTCTGCTTTTAGCTGATGTTTTCATTGGATCAATCTATACAAACCTGGGGTGGTAAACTTACATAGAAGAATAATTTTAGTGAGATTCATGTAGGGTACATTCTTCACCAGCTGAATGCAGAAATACATAGTGTAAAAAAATTAAATATCCATCACCTTTGAACTTCTCCCAGAATCTAACTACTCATAATTTCAACTGAGCAAATCTTGTAAAATAGCTGTTATAAAGCTTGTTGGTAAATAAACAATAAATTAAAAGCCTTACATAATCTTTTTTTAACAGAAATTAGAATAAAAGTTCAGTGTGATATCTCTGATAATCATAACAATATCTCAATATACAACCTTAAAAACCAAAATCCATTTAATAACTTAAAGACTCCCAAATAGTCTTCACCGTAGCTGTAACAGTATTTTACCCTTCCCAAGTATTTGTATCTTTAATTACTTTTCACAGTGGTTTGCCCTCTTGTTTTTTCTCTCTCTCTGCTATTTCTTTTATAAATCAGTTATACAGACTAAAAAGAAATCTAAGCATATTCATTCCACTTATAATGTTTTCTTTAATGGAATGTTGACAGCTATTGTCTTCTGAAGAGCTGCATTGTACCGCAGACTGTTGAAACCTACAATGGGTTTTTTTTAAGCTGTGATTACAGCAGCCATTCACAATGGCAGATATAACCGTATTCACTTAAATATGTTCCAGACTTCTGACTAGCTCACCATGGTCTTCAGTGTCAATATTATCTTGTGAAAAATGGTACAGATTCCAACAGTAGGGAAAATCATAAACACATTCGGAGTAGGTCGTCTTTAGAAAAAAATCACTGTCTTCCCTATGTGTGTTTCTCTCATCTCTACTAGTGGAAGCTTCTTATTCCTTCCATCTTTGCATATTCATTTTCTCCCATACCCACTGAATCTTTCAGGGTGTATTGTCAAAGTCTTCCTGAGCTCCTATTCCATGGTAGAAGGAAAGATATGTTTGTCTCAAACAAATACTCTGTTTATCCACTCTTGTACTACTGTCTTGGTTTGAATTCATAGCAACCCTTTCCCCTACCTCCAGAAAAACTGTCACCTTATTTAGGAAAAAGAGTTTGTGCATCACTATAGGCATGAAAATTTGCCTCTTATCTCATAGAACTTTCTAATAATATTTTCTAAGCAAGCTTTTTAAATTATCTTTCTCTTGTTAAAAGTGTCTTTTCTTCCCAGGGCAGAAAGTCCCATATATTTCTTCAAAGAAGTGTTACTCAAAATTGGGTAAAGGTTAAATACAGCTAAATACAGTTAAAAATATGTTTGGTTTTTTTCTCCCCACAAAACCAAACAAACACACAAGCAACTTATTCTCCTCTCCTCTCATCTCCTCTCCTCTCCTCCCAGACAAAAAAGTTAGCAAAGATTTTGGAGAAGGAAAAGAGGATTTGTTTGAACTGGGAATGTTTTCTGTTGACTGGTAATCAGTGAGCTCCATGTAGATTTAGTGAACGGGTGTGTGTATGTTTAATTATAAACACTTAAATATTTTAAATTAAAAGTACAACAGATAAAACTAATTTTAAAACAGTCACATCATCAAATGTCTCTTAGCTGTAGATTGTTGTGGTTTAACCCCAGCCAGCAGTTAAGCCCCACACAGCCGCTTGCTCACTCCCCTCTGGTGGGATGGGGGAGAGAATCAGAAGGGTAAAAGTGAGAGAACTCATGGGTTGAGATAAAAACAGTTTAGTAATGGAAATAAAACAAAGTAGAACAGTAAAAATAACAATGATAACCTACTTCCCATCAGCAGGCAGGTGTTCAGCCATCTCCAGGAAAGCAGGGCTCCATCACGCGTAACGGTTACTTGGGAAGACAAACGCCATCAACTCCGAACATCCCCCCCTTCCTTCTTCTTCCCCCAGCTTTATATGCTAAGCATGACATCATATGATATGGAATACCCCATTGGTCTGTTGGGTTAGCTGTCCTGGCTATGCTCCCTCCCAGCTTCTTGTGCACCTGGCAGAGCATGGGAAGCTGAAAAGTCCTTGATTTGTGTAAAGACTACTTAGCAACAACTAAAACATCAGTGTGTTATCAACATTCTTCTCACACTAAATCCAAAACACGGCACTATACCAACTACTAGGAAGAAAATTAACTCTATCCCAGGCGAAACCAGGACATAGACGAACGCACATTTCAGTGTCTTTCAAATCTTTTAATGTAACAGCCAACCACTGTGGTGCGAATGATTTCCCCCCCCCCTCCAAATTCTCTACAAACAAAGCAGGAAAATGCAAATAGCGTTAATGCAAACCCACTTCAGTATTTTGATTCTATGACAGACCTCTTTTAATGCTTGAAATTGCAGGAAACAACTTTTTGCTATCCTAACATTCTATCCTAATGTTCCAATAATGCTGAAAGGCCTCTAACAAAATAAATATGCTTTTGCTATGCGTGGTGAAGAAACAATCCATATCGTCAAAATTTAACAGTACTGCAGTTAATTTAACTAGATGTTATCAACTGTCGTAAACAAACAAGAATTAAGATCCCCTCCAATTCAGTTCTTGAGCCAGAATTGCATTTCATACTCTACTCATTTCATTTACTCTTCCATAATATACATGAGTCGGAACCATAAAGACCTTCTACACATGTAGCTATTCATTCTGTAACAATTTACTTATTAAAAAAGTCTCCTTCCTGTTCACAAAATCCTTTTAAAATCCCAAGAGTAGATTCATCATTTTTCTATTGACTCAGTATAGTATTTTTAATCAAGTTAATGCAAGTTTTCTGTCCTTTGATACTATGAAACACTCAGTTTAATAAGGAAACTAGGTCAGCTGGAATGTTTTTTTAAAAGAGTTACTTTGCCATACATTCAAAAATGGAAAGAAAATTTTCAAGTCATGAAAGTCTTTTAATTTGGCCTGTAAGACCTAAAAGAGTAATTTATATTGTTTGTGTTTGTTTTATTTTTGCTGAATTAAGTAACACTTTTCAGAATTTCTGTTTTAAAAAGACAGGCCAGAAAAAAAAACAAGTAACACTGATAGCTAAAAGAAATTATCATGTTTCTTACAGAATTAAGTAATAACAGGACCCTGAACTTGTATTTAAAGATAGTATTTTCTTCCAACTTACTTACATAAACTACAGCATAAAGTGAGACATTTTCAGTGCTTTACGCTTTCTGACCACCCCATAGCAGGCATATATACCTGTATATCTTTCTGAGTGGAGTTTATAAATCATTGTTCCCTCAGCTTTATGTGCATATCCAATCTACTGTGACAGATCACAAGGATGTTCATGAACCATATAGGTAAGAAGACACCTAGAGCAGAACAGTACATAAGTTAACTTTCGAAAATATGAGATGCAATCTGCCAACTAACATTTATAATATATTAGAATAAGGCATTACAAAGCGCATGCAAAAGTATTTTGAAATGCCCTTGACTTTTCAGAAGCCAGAATAGCTCTTTCAAATATTTTTCTCCTTCAGTCTTTTGAGCCTGTCTTTGTCAGAACAGTAGCTGCATAGGACTATTTCCTATTAAGTGTACAGCTTTTTATTTGTGCACAAGAGCAGGGAAAAATAAATGCTTTTCCTGTTACGATCACATAATTTCCAGTAAATGTGACATTATCCACATTTTCCAAGTGTCTTTTCTTCCTTAATCTCTGTTCCTGCCCTACCATTCATCCTAAGAAACTGCCATTCTTCAGATGTGACCAAAATGTCTAAATATTGCTGGCTGTACAAAAATGGCGAACAGTTCACCTAGCCTTATTTTTCTTTTTTCCTGAAGGTGTCGGGGTAGCTCCTCAGAAAACTGAATTTGCTCAAAAAAATCTAGATTTTTTTTTTTTTAAAGCATATGCAACCCACACAAAGGAATGAGCCTATTTCTATTTAAATAAGCTTATCACAATGCATTTTTTGCCCTTTGCCAAGTTATTCATGAGTGACTTTTTGAATTCTGAATGCTAGCTCAAAAATTCCAAAAAACTAATGGAATTGTTTTGAAGGAACAAAACACCTGAAAAATCAAAACAGGATTTCAGCAATGCTCTGCAACTCCATGGAGGGGTGACTGCTCAGCCAGAGGCTGAGGCTCCTCTGTCTGTTGGATGGAGGTGGATAGGTGCTCCCTTCGGCCCTGCAGAAACAGTGGTCCCTGCAGCCTCCATCCACAGCAGATTATTTTTGCGCTGCCTTCCTACCAAGCCTTGGCTTGTCCGCTGCCATTGTCTGACTTTTGCACAGGGGAGGATGCACAGGCGGGTGGTTTGCAGGAGGGCAGGAACAACCGCAGCAGTGTTTGTGGGGAGGCAAGGTGGCCTCTTTGGAGGTCCCCGCTGCTGCCGCCAATGAAGCACATCTTGGAAGTGATGCCAAGACCCAAAGTACATTGCTGGTCTGTGCTTTCAAAGGGCAGGCTTGGCAAAATGAAAGAGGTCTGTTTTGGTCATTGAAACCACAAATTGTGTTAGATTCAGAGGGCTGGTATGTTAGCACAGGTCCAGCATGTGTTACTATAAGGCAGAAAGTGCTTGGGCTCTAGCGTCGGGCACAAAGCTGCAGAGGAAGCAGGAGGTGTTCACAGAGAGTAACACTTGCCTCCTGTGCCATGCACGGAAGAGACAAGGTTTCCTGGCAGAGCTGTATGATAACAAAATAAAAAATACATCTATCCTCAAGTCCTTTACCCATCTGGACATTAATGCCAGTTGGATCAACATGAAAAATGCCCTGTTAGAAGACACAGGTAAGTAATGAACAGAAGCAGTAGTTTAAACTACTCTACACTGAAACATTGTAACCCACCTACTTAATAATAAAACATTTATTCTGTTTACTGCAGCTCTCAAATATAAACCTTTGTTTTCAGAGAGGACTCAATTTTCTTTACATTTAGTTTGAGTGGTATTCAGAATAGTGAAATATAAAAGTAAAGCTTTCAGTTGTTTTGTAACCACAATCATCACCTTCAAAGAAATCACAGAATGGAAAAGGATACACTCTGTGTTACATGTGAAGCACAGTTTATTCTAGCTGCCAAAATGAATGAAAACAGTGATATTTTAATAAAAAACCCTATACTTATTTTACACAATGCAGCTAGCTTAAAGAAATGCATGCTGTGATTCCATCCTAGAGAAAACCTAAATACATGAAAAACAATAATAGTAATGTTGTTGTAGACATGATGGCTTAGGCAAAACAAGGTAGAAGCAATATATTTTATTAGACCAGCTGGTATATTAAGCCCCTGAGATCTGAAGACAGCCTTGTACACCTAAAAGCTGGCTTATTTTTTTCAGCTGTACATCTCAGACTAAAAAACAAATAACATTTCTACTACAGATTTGTTCTTATCTGCTTCAAAAAGCTGTCATTAATTTTTAGACTTGTTTTATAACAACAAAATACTATGTAGAGCCAGCTTACCATTTCCAAAGATTATAAACATAACAACTGTGAAACCTTAAAGTAGAATTCATATAATTTAGATGTTTATACTATAAACCTGCATTTGAGTTTGTCACCTAAAGCTCCTTTGATAGTCAAGAGATGGAAGTGGGACTTTGTATAATACAACTCATCTGATGTTTCACGTGTGGCATTAGGAGGAGACAAGTCATGCCATGGAATTGCTATAAAGAGCAACTAGCTCGTACACAGATGGCTGTAAGTATTAAAGTTAGGTGAGAGGAATCTTACCTCTAGAGAAAAAACATACAATAGATCATATACTCACCGTAAATAAACCTCCCACAACTTGAGTAAAATTATGCTGTGGGACTGTTGACTCCATAAAGGGCTTATTAAAGACTGAGAATGTTTCTTGTCGTATCTGTGCCTGGAGAAATATCATCATCTTGTTTAACATGGGAAGGATGCAGTGAGGAGAGAGAATGATTTAGAAAGGGAGAAAACTCACAGGCATCTTTCTATGCTAGTTCCTCCCTCTCCACTTTGTTTAAAAAATATGGAGGAAATCCGCTGACTTATATCACTCCTCAATCTTGTTTCTATGAAGTTATATCTCATATTTTTAAATTAATGCAGTTCTGGATGTGAATACAATACTCCAAAGTGAAAAGAAAAACTGTATTAAAGAAATGAAAAATGCTATTGCTGGCTCCAATTTCTTTCTCATATTCAAACAATTACCGTATTTTATCAACTTCCCACAGAAAAAAAAATAAGTTGGTGAAATTGTTTTCCTATATTAAGCTCTCACACAGATAAGTAAAACATCAGAATTGAAATTATGATATATTTTTGACTTATTCATTCCTATTCCTTTTCACATACCTTTCATTTTTAAACTTTTCAGATAAAATATCCTAGAATAGAAAGTTTGTTCTCTTCACTGCTTTATTTTAGTCCTGTACTTTTTCCAGTAAGCCAGTAGGTGTTTTATCTATCTTGATTCCAGTAAGAATAGGATCAAACTATTCACCAAGTGAGTAAATTAGGAAGGACTATCGTTTCAGCCAGATCCAAAATTAAACCCTGTATTTTAGAGTCATGTAAAAATAGATAGGCAGGTTTTTCCCCTTTTATGACAGTAAAAAAGATTTCATCTACTGTTCATTCTGTTTTGGATGGTCACTATGCAGCTATCATGCCTTTTTTGCAACTACTAAAACATGATGAAGGTATTTTTAAATTTCTTTTTAAAAAGTAATTGATTAATTAATTGAAAGACATTGCATGAGAGAGTAACTAATAAAACACCAAGGTGATTTGCAGGGTTGTTTTTTTTTTTTTAAATCTGATTTCACTTTTTTAAATGAACTTGAGTTCTGATCTTTGTTAACAAAAACGTCAAATGGTGAAATATTGGCTCTGTTAAGTTAATGGGCAAACTGCCTCTGATCTCAAAGAAACCAAGATTTCACTCTTGATTCACACTTGTGAAAGAATTCCAAGTAAAACTTGTTTCTTAAATTTGATATGCACTTTTTCCATTGTTTATATACTGTGATATTTTAGATGGTTAATTAATACTGTGAGACAACACCATGAGAAAAAGCCTGATCACTTCTTTTTTGGGGGATGGTGAAGGGCAGAGGACAATATTTCTGAGGTCATCTCAAGACATGAATTCTCTTTAAGATAAGTCTACTTTTGATACAGTGGAATACATCTCAGATACTTTCTACATTATTTTGATGTTATATTCTCTTAATGCTGTACCCAAGCAGGTAATGCTGCAGTAAAAATGAGATGTCTTTCTTCTTCTTCTTTAAACAAAGTTTTTCTGCCTGTAATAACAATTGCAATGATTTCAGATACATGTATTACCTAGAATTTCTCACTGAACATATGTACTACCAATATTGTTTCACTTAGTAGCTCTGAGTTAAGAATTTGACTAAGCCAATTGAAAGATATTGAAAACAATGGAAAATTGCCTTCCATTTTAAAGCTAAATATTCAGTTAGTGTAATTGTGTACAGACTGTTTTTAAGAATGTGTACAGATTGTTTTCAAGGATGGAGGCAAGACAAGGTCCATATGCTATCATGCTTGTACATTTTATACTCTATTAAAATACCATCCTGGAAAACTCCACTGTACACATAAATTATCTAAAGCTTTCAAAGAAAAGCTAAGGAAATGATAAATGCTCGGTTAGGACAATATTGTTGGATTTAACATACTCTAGGGGAATGTAAAATTAAAATTAAGTCTTCTGATTCCATAACAATAATGCGAAACATTAACATTGAATGTCATTTAACTACATTTTAAAAGGTTGCTTAACAAGCAACTTGGGTGCCTTAAGAACAGATTTATTTAATTTTTGTAACATCTTATTGAGCTAAGGGTTTATAAGTCTTTTATGTCTTTAGTAGTCACTAACACTTACAATTTTGTGAGAAACATTTTTGTCTACAGTTTCCTTCTCTCTGTAGAATGGAGCTCATCTTAACAACTTCACCACACTAAACTGAAACAATGGGAAGCAGCACCATGGTAACAACATCTACTCAAAATGTTTATATTTCAATATTCTGTTATGACTCATGAAGAAAAGAAAACTGACTCACACAAATGAACTTCCATCATACCAAGAAATGGCATTTCCCTAAATTTTTCTCAATCGATGTAAAAACCATGTTTGTTTGGAGTTGTTATTTTTTTACATTAGTTTTTAACCTTACACACAAAGCCACTATTGAAAAAAATCTTCAGGGGAAAAAAAGTCTAATACAAGTTTAAAAAGTCATCAGGTTTCTAATAACAACACTATAGATAGAAATAAGCAAAAATGTCATAATTTTAACAGCATACATACACCAACACACTGCACTTATTACATAATATCTAATTTAAGTGGAATTCTTCATTTTCATCAGGGAATAAAAAGATTTATTCTACTGATAACGACAAGTTAAAACATCCCCCTAACTTTCGCTGGCACCATATTGTCAACAGGGAATACAGAACTCCAACAGAAGTCATGACTACATCATCAATTACATTGTTTTGTAGCATCAGCCCAAGTAACTGTCAGAAGCCATATATTTTTTTTTCCATTTATTAACATTATATGAGATAAGCAGAGGCACCAATGGGCATTACACACAATGAACAAGGATGATTAAAATAAGCTTGTAAATACTGAAACTTACTTTAATGTACTAAACACAAAACTTTCTAATATGTCTTAGGGTTTTATAACTAATGTTCTCTTTTTACATTATCCACACAAAAAGCCACAAGAGATTGATCACTTCTCCTCTTCTGAAGATACACTATCAGGTAGAGAGGAAGACCTAGGTTATAGCAAGCGAAGTGCAAAAGAAGGTGTACTTTTGTACTAGTATAAAAAGTGTTAGTAAAATAAAGAGAGTCAGCAATAGTGGCCATGTCCTGAAGGAATTTTTGACAAATAACAGAAAAATATAGCAACTAAGAAGGAGAGAATATTATAGAAGGTATGTTATGCATGAATTAGGACTTCGTCCAGAATGACAAGCATGTAAACCTATCACCCAAAAGGAACAAGTTACTCATCAGATCTAATTTCAGACAGAGGAAACTCTACTCCTTCTACAGCCCACAGAGACTGTCTTACAAGATGAGACCATCCAACTCTGTCTACTTCTCTGAATTACTGTCTAGAGGAGTTTCTCTCTCTCCAGTGACCATGGATGGCCTTTGTGAACATCCCAGTTTGGCATATCACAAATGTAGAAATGTCAGAAGGCCACCAGCAGCAAGTTTCAAAATACGGTTGGGAGTCTGTCTCCCTTTAACTTACACATCCGTTCTTTTGCTAAGTTGCTGAAGTTGGTTTTCTAACTCATAATTTAAATCTATAACATACAGTACATGACATCATTTACACTTACTTTGAAGTAAAATACATAAAGCTTTGCTCATTACTGTCTTCATACAAGGCTGGTTTTGAATACTCCACTAAACCCATTTACAATGAATATGTTTAATGAACATTTATACAGAATGTTTTAATCAAATCTCTACATAACATTCTGATTATTATTACTCAAATGCACACAGGAGATTAATTTAGACCCTTGTTTTCAGCCATACAAAAATGATTGCACTATAAAAAAAGATCGCTCATTTTTAATTAAAAAGAACCCATCCGATCCACTCTTCAGCCATGAATTTGTTAAATCTACAGGATTTTGTGTGTTATAAAAATGCTAGGTTGATATTTTGAACATGCTGCTTTTGTAATGAGTCTATTGTTTGGTTTATATTTTATAAGTCTTTGCACAGAATAATGGTAAATAGAATTTCTATCTGAATATGTTCTGGAGTTGAATTAAATTCATGATGAACAAAAGGAATGAGCATTAGCTCTGATAATTATTAGGATCAGCTGAAGCAAGGAGGGGCTGGGTGCATTCAAAATGGTTCATCCCTGTCATTAACTGTAGAAACCAAGCAGAGTCTGTTCTCAAGCTCTAAATGCTTGGAAAAAACCCGTCTTTGTTCTTTAACACTTTTCTCACTTAATACCTGCTAAAAAAAAAAAAGAGGTACGTGCTTATTGCAGCACCTTTCTGCATTTCAATGTATTGAAGGAGAAAGAGCAGAAGAACTGGAAAGAATTAATGCCAACATTTTGGGGAAAAAAGGGTGCACATTTTGTCTTACATAGTTAGAATACAGACCACTTAAAGAAGGCTAAAACATTCAGAGTGTCGTCCCCCTGCCCCCCCCCCCCCCTGTGGTGACTGGCTGTGTATATAAGATCCAAATGTAGTGAGCTGTGAGGTTATGTACATAATTTAATTATAATTATTTCTTCATATTATTTATTTTCACAGTGGACTTTTCAGCACTAAAAATACATACATACACATAGTCATTTAAGATTTTCTACTGTGCTAATGAAGACTAATTCTGTCAGAAAGCAAAAGAGACAAAGCTTATTATACTGTCTTGGTTTCGGCTGGGATAGA
>NW_009214002.1:0-392 GCF_000690835.1 Fulmarus glacialis
CACCGGCCTCGAGCTCCTCACAGGAGCGGTAAGCACTGCCAGCACATCAGTGCCAGCGCATCCCTGGGCCAGGAGCTGCTCCAAGCCCGGGGCCCGGGCCTGCATCCCCGCCACAGTGATGGTCTCTGCCCTGCATCCCTGCACCCCTTGCCATGGCAATGCCCCAGTCCCTGGCCTGCATCCCCTGCCATGATGACACCCTGGTCCCTGCATAGCCAGGGCCCTGGGACCACTAGTGTTGTGGGTGCAGAAGGGGGTGCCTGGTGCTGCCCTGGCCTAGGTCTCTGTGCCCCTGTGGCCTGGCACAGTTATGCCAGGCTGGGCAGGGAGCTGTGGGCACCAGCGAGATCACCGTGGGCCCCATCGTGCGCTTTTCCACAGGGCTACTTCAC
>NW_009214002.1:470-731 GCF_000690835.1 Fulmarus glacialis
TGTGGGCACCAGCGAGATCCCCGTGGTCCCCATCGTGCACTTTTCCACAGGGCTACTTCACTCACTCGCTGCTGTACTACGGCTACTACAGCAACGTCACCCTCAATGATCCCTGTGCCTCCAGCCCCAACAGCAGCACGTGCCCCCTCGCAGCCCCCCCGCTCCCATACAACATGCCGCTGGCCTACGTGTTCAGCGTTGGGGTCTCCTTCCTCGTCACCTGCATCCTGCTGGTGTACAGGTGGGTCGGCAGTGCCTCTG
>NW_009214002.1:751-1240 GCF_000690835.1 Fulmarus glacialis
CTTGCTCCGGCAGTCCCGCTGCACCTCCCAGCCTTCCCCTCGCCACCCAGCCCTGTTGCCCTGACACCCTTCCCCTCGCTGCAGCATGTCCCGCTCCTTCGGGGAGAGCTACCGCATAGGCAGCTCTGCGGGGGACCTGGCCATCAAAGTCTTCTGTGCCTGGGACTTCAAGGTGATCCAGAGGCGCTCAGTGAAGCTGCAGTGTGAGAACATCCGCACCCAGCTGAAGGTGAGCTGGGCTGGAGTTGGCCCCTGCATGCCCTGCGCCCTGCAGTGGGCAGGCAGAGGCATTTGCAGGAGTCAGTCCAGACCCGGGGCTCAGCACCCCTCTCCTACCCGCTGTACAGGGGAGCCCTGCAGCTGCAAATACCCCCTGACACCAACCCTGCACCAGCACTTTGTCCATCAGCCCTCTGGGTCCCACCTCAGTGCAGCAGGACAAACTCTCGCTCCAGACCCAGAACATGTTCAGCAGCACTGGCCCTGCTC
>NW_009214002.1:1325-1646 GCF_000690835.1 Fulmarus glacialis
CGCCTAGGGCACACCACAGTGCTTCTCCTGGCCTGGGCCCTCTCGCTGAGCACGGTGCTGGGCTGCGTGCTGGCTGTGCACTACTTCTCGGAGCACATGCACGTGGTGAGTGCTGCCCCTCACCGTGGTATCTCCTGCCCTGGTGTTGGGAGGCCAACACTGGGGTACCGGGGAGGGAGGCCAGAGCAGCCCTGGGAGGCAGGAGCAACCCCGTTGCAGCCCCATCGCAGCTCCCCTCCTGGCGTCGGCATTTGCCGCCCTCCCCGAGGGCACCAGGCTGCCAGCAGCCGTGCACTCACCCTGGTACCCCCTCGCCAGGGT
>NW_009214002.1:2089-3102 GCF_000690835.1 Fulmarus glacialis
CGGGTGGCCCGGCTGGGCCCCACCATCCGGACTGTCCCTTGTTTGGGGACTGCAGAGCAAAGCCAAGGCTGCAGTCCCAGCACCAGCAGGCAGCAGGGGCAGGGGTCTGGCAGCACCGAGTCTGCCAGACAGCACCGCAGGCACCTCTCCTTTGCTGGGGAGAGGGAGGTGATAGCCAGACAGGGGAGGAAAAGGTCCCACAGCCCCTCACACCCCATGGGGGCCACGGAAAAGCCATGGGAGAGTAAAGGCCTCGTTGCACACTTGATACCACCTTTCTTGTCTCCCCAGTGCTGGGAGACGTGTGTGGGGCAGGAACTGTATCGCTTCGTGGTGATGGACTTCATATTCACCCTTCTGGACACACTCTTTGGGGAGCTGGTCTGGAGGTAATCTGCCCCAGGACGGGTCCCCCCAGCCGGCGTGGCATCCCCGGCATGGCCCCAGCTCTCCACTGCCCGGGCGGCACTGCCATGGTGCACCCAGGCTCTGCCGCCGTCTGAGGGGGGAGATGGGTTGCGGAGGCTCCCCCCCAGCAGCAGTGTGGGAGCAGAGCTCCGCTCCTTCCCAGGCTGATCTTGGAGAAGAGGCTGAAGAGGAAGCAGAGGCCCGAGTTTGACATCGCCCGAAACGTGCTGGAGCTGATCTACGGGCAGACCCTAACCTGGTGAGATGCCATCTTGCCTGGTGCGGCTCTGCTGGCGAACGCCTCGTGGTCCCCTGTGAGTCCCACAGCTGGCAGGGACCAGGCACGGGGAGCTGCATGTTTCACCGAGCGGGACTGTGGGAGACCCCCCCACCCCCACATGGGTGGGACGAGGGAGACGGGTGGCCTGGCAGTGCCAGCACAACCTACATGCTCACCTGGGAGGTCTGGCTTTGGCGACGGGGTGAGAGCCACGGGGGAATCAGCAGCAGAGCATCCCGGCACCAGCCCAGTGTCCCCCGCTCAGCTGGTCCCCTCCAGAGCTCTGGGAAAGGAGCAGGCTCCGGTGCACGCACAGCCCATCTCG
>NW_009214002.1:3173-4134 GCF_000690835.1 Fulmarus glacialis
CTTTGCCCCCCCCCACATTTCTGCAGCTCCCGGCCTCGTGCCCCCCTGCTCACGGAGGGGATTCACACCTGCGCTGCTGCATTCCCACTTGCAACACACCTGGGAGCCACAAAGGCTACAACTGCCCTGGGAGTCAGTGAGATCCCAGCACAGGCTGCGCAGCAAACCTGGCACGGGGTGTCGCGTGCTTGCTCTTTGCTTTATGAAAGCCTGACCGCAGCTGGTGACAGCGCCCTGCCGCTGCCCCCAGCTCTGCCCACTACTGGCTCCCGCGGGGCCCAGACTGGGGATGAGCTCGTTTTCCCCCCTCTCTCCCAGGCTGGGCGTTCTCTTCGCACCACTCCTGCCGGCCGTGCAGACGCTGAAGCTGCTGCTGCTGTTCTATATCAAAAAGGTGTGAGCTGCCCCCCGCCCGGCAGCTCCCCACGCGTCCCCATGACGGGCAGCCCTGTGCTGATGCTGCGCCCTGCCACAGTAGCACGCAGCAGAGGTGCTGCACTGTGCAGTGAGCAGCGCCGTCCTCGTGGGAGGGAGGAGGTGTTGCTGGGGACAGGGTGTCCCTGAGCTCGCTCAGCTCCCGGCGGATGGGACGGGATGGCGAGGTGGGGGCGGCTGTCCCGCTTGCACTCCTGGGGCCTTTTCTTGGGAGATGGCAGCACATGGGACTCTGCTCCCTGTCTGTAGACCAGCCTGATGCAGAACTGCCAGTCCCCCAGCAAACCCTGGCAAGCATCTCACATGAGCACCGTCTTCATCACCCTGCTGTGCTTCCCGTCCTTCCTGGGTGCAGCCATCTTCCTCTCCTACACCATCTGGTCGTGAGTACCTGCTGGTCCGTGGCTCAGAGTGCAGAACCGCTAGCTCCCTAGCGAAGGAGAGGGACTTGGGGAGACCATGCCTCCCCGGCCCTGATGGCACGCAGAGCACATCGCGCCCAGCACAGGGCTGTGCAGTGCTGCCC
>NW_009214002.1:4238-4905 GCF_000690835.1 Fulmarus glacialis
GATGAGGCCCCCCCCCCGTCCAGCCACTGGGGATGCCTGGGGCAGGCAAAGCTTGGTCCCTGGAGGCTGGACATCTGAGGCCGGGCAGTGGCCTGGGATAGGGGTAGTGGCCAGCTGGGCTGCCCATCGCTCTGACTGACCCCATCGCTCTGTCTGCTCAGGGTGCGGCCGTCAGAAACCTGTGGTCCCTTCCAGGGGCTGGAAAGCATCTACAAGTCGGGGAAGACCTGGGTGCAAGTGCTGGAGAAGTCCAACCCGAACATCACCTGGTTTGCCTGGGTCCACCAGCACCTGGTGGAGAACACCTTCCTCTTGTTCTTCGTGTCCGGGGTCCTGCTGTGAGTAGGGACCCAAGCCCAAGGCTGGACCCTGGGCCTGCGCTTTGAGGGTCCTGCTGTCACAGTCCTGAGCGGGGGGGCTGGGAGCTGGGGTGTCACTCCAGAGCCCTGCGCCCCAGCATGGTGCCAGGAGCACAGCATCCCCCAGCTTCCCACCCCAGCTGCCACCGTCCTGTACTGCTTGTCATTGCAGAGCCGTGATCTACTTCAACGTCCAGGTGGTGAGAGGCCAGCGGAGGATCATCCGCCTGCTGAAGGAGCAGATTGCCAACGTGCGTGAGCTCTGCGCGCTGCCCCTGGCCAGTCCCGGCTGCTCCACGCCCCAGTCC
>NW_009214002.1:5546-6153 GCF_000690835.1 Fulmarus glacialis
CGGTCTGAAGGGCAGAGGGGGCTGCCAGGGTGCTCGGAGCTCAGCCGGGCATGTGGACATTCCTCTGCTCCGTACCGGAGCGGGGCCAGCGGGAGCACGACAGCGTAGTGCTGCCAGGGCCAACCCAGCTGCAGCAGAGCGCTGCTTGCTGAGGAGTGGGAAGGGGCAGGAGGCAGTCGGGGGAGCCAGCCTTTCCCTCAGAGGCATTTCCCCTCGCTCTGCTGGCACGGGCGGCAGCATGGACAGCTCAGCGGGGATGGAGGGCTGAGCGCGCTGGGGAGGCACCCGGGCTGCTGGGCTGCCCCGGTACCCAGCCCATGCCGGGGGTGCTGGATCCCCGGTGCTGCTGTGGCCCAGGGATGGCACCGGCCAGCACAGGGAAGGGGACAGGACTGAGACAGGGAACAGGAGGGTGATAGGGATGTTTAGGGAGCCTCCTCTCCACTTTCAGCATGGGGCAGTGCTGTCTGCCCCCGGTAGCAGACCCTCAGGGTCTCAGGGACTGTTATCTCTCCTCTTAGTGTCGTGCTCCCCAGGAAGGAGCGGGACAGTACAGGACTCTGCTCGCAGCCAGGGACTGGATCCAGCCCTCTTTCTGAGACATTGC
>NW_009214002.1:6518-6850 GCF_000690835.1 Fulmarus glacialis
GCCCCGTGTGCACTGCCCGGGAGCAGCAAGCCTGGAGCCGGGAGCTGCCAGGCACCGACCCAGCTCCAGCCTCATGTCTGGCTCGCCAGGAGAGCTGGCCAGCTCCTTCCCCACGAATGAGGCCATCAGGGCCCCCCTAGGCCAGGCAGCCCTGCAGGCACACTGCACCTGCCAGCAGGACGGGCCCAGAAAAACCACCGTGGTGCCGAGTGCTGGGCTGGGCCGAGGAACCTGAAGGCTCTGGCTCCCTAGCCACTGGCTGACCTGGCCCATTAAAGCGTCGCTGTGCTGGAGGGCTTCCAGACTGTGTCTGGACCCGTCCGGTCGGAAGG
>NW_009214003.1:0-12277 GCF_000690835.1 Fulmarus glacialis
GCAGTGGTCCCTTGGCGCAGGCAGGGCTGTGGGGGGAAGAGGGAGAGCAGGGGGAGGTCCCTGCGGGCGTGGGCACCCCCTGGGAGCTGGTGGTTTTGCAGCTGGCTGTGGCAGTTGGTGTCGAGGCAGAGGGGAAACGTGAGACCCCCTTTGCCCGCTCGTGTCCGGTGCACTCGGCTGAGTGAAAGCAAATGCCATTGCTTGAATGCAGCAGCCCAGCTGGCCCAAAGGGCTGCCGGGGGGGGCCGGTCCCCCCTGAGCTCATGCAGGGCACTGCCCGCAGCCCGCCAAGCCAGCCCACCTCGTGTCCTGCGCGGCTGCAAGCCTTCCCGCCGCGTGCAAAAGAGGAAGCTTCAAACGCATTCGTCATCTGCCTCCTCGGACGTGTCTGCCCTTGCAATGCGCCCTGAGACGCATCAGCAAACAAGAGACTGTTCCTGAGGAAGCCACGGGAGCTTCTGGCTTGCCCCGACCCCTCCCGTGCCGACACGCGTCCTCTGGGCTGTGCCAGAGCTGCCTGCAGGCAGAGCTCTGCCCTGTGATGCCACCAGTGTCCCCAAACCGTGGAGTTTCTGCCCTGTGATTTTCCCCTAGCAAACACCCAAGATGATACAGCTCCCAGGGTGGCAGCTGCAGTAATTTAAAGCATCACCGTTCTCCCACAATCAGCTGAATACCACCTGCATCCTCCAGTACCAGCCCCGGGCACCATGGCCCAGGAGATAACGCAGCTGAGGACCACGCAGTTGAATCTCTGCCTCCATCCTTGCCCGCACTGACACGAGTGTCTCTTTAAAGGTATCCACACCTGAGCCCCAAGTACAAGGAGTCGTTCGATGTGGGGAGCGACATCTTTGCCAAGTTCTCGGCGTACATCAAGAACCCACGCAAGGAAGCAAATATCAGTAAGAAATGCGGGTGGGGGCTGTGGAGCTGTGATCTGCCATGCTGGGGGGCGGAGAGACGCTTTTGTCTGTGGGCAAATCCTGCCACCAGGCTAGCGTTCCTGTTGCCTTTCCACCAAAGCCTCCTTGGCGAGCGGAGGAGCGGGCAGGAAGGGTGAAGGCAGTCCTGTGCTCCTCGTGTGCAGGTGCTGAGGGGAGCGGGTCCTGGGGGAGAGCATGGGGTGATGCTGCTGGGATCCCCTGGGAGCAGAGACTCTGGCCAGGGTCCAGTGCTGTGCACCACCGGTGTGGCCCTGAGGGCTTTGTCCCCGTGTGCAAAGCCTGGGAGAGGCTCAGCCACCCCGGCGCAGCCCAGGGCTGTGCTGGGAGCCCAGGCTAACTGCACTTGTTTCCCTGCCCACCCAGATTTTGAGAAGGCCCTGCTGCGGGAGTTTCAGCGGCTGGATGTCTACCTAAACGCTCCTCTGCCCGAGGAGATTGACCAGGACAGCATGGAGGACATCACCGTCTCCAAGAGGAAATTCCTGGACGGAGACCACTTGACGTTGGCTGATTGCAACCTCCTGCCCAAACTGCATATCATCAAGGTAATGGCACCGGCTCCCAGGGCCCAGGTGGGGGCACCCACTCCAAGAGGGGGTGACAGGGTAGGGTGGCGCAAACAGGGGGCTGGGGGATCCTGTGTTTGTGCCCCCCCCCAGCCAGAGAGCGAATCTTCCTCAGGCCTGAGAAGTCTCAGCCTCCTCCTCCTCTCCTCTCTAGATCGCAGCCAAAAAGTACCGCGACTTCGAGATCCCAGCGGACATGACGGGTGTCTGGCGCTACCTCAACAATGCCTACGCCTGCGATGAGTTCAGCCACACATGTCCCGCGGACGAGGAGATAGAGCACACCTACGCCAGCGTCGCCAGGAAGATGACCTAACCCCACTGCGGGGTGCGCCGGCAGCACTGCCCCTGGCCGAGCCCTCCACCTCCGCAGTCCTGACACAACCAAACCCCAGCCGAGGGAGGGACTGGAGGGGGTTTACGGCATCGCTACCCCCCGCCTTTCAGAAATAGCGCATTGCTTCGCAGCCCCCTGCCGCTCCCTCCTCCTCCTCTGCCGGCTGGCTGCAGCCCCCATGCGCTGTCAGTGCTGACCGCGTGTACGGACCGACCCCTGCACGGCTGCAGTGGCAACTGCATCCCTACTCACCGAAAAAGCGTCTCGTGGGCCTGTGACCACGCATCATGGGAAAAGCCAAGCGCTACTTCCGCAGCGGCACTTTGGTAGAAGAGATGAGACCCCCCAGACGGCTGGTCCAGCCCTGCCTCCCCATCCGCTGCTGGAGCTGCTCTGCTCTGCCAGTGCAGTCCCAGTCGTCCCGTATGCTCGGGAAGAGGCGTCCCGGGATCCCAGCGCATCTCCTGGCCTGCAGCTGTTTGAATTCGCCCGGTCGCCCTTCTCCACAGCACCCCGCAGCCTGCGTTTGGGCAAGCCCTCTCTTCCATCCCAGCTCCATCTGAAGACACCAAAAGGCTCTGCCCCCGGTAGTTTATTGCAGTGACAAATTGTTCTCACTGCTAGAGAGTTGTAGTGTGCATCTAACTCCCCACTAGGACATGGGGGCCGGAAGATGCTGGGGATGATGCCTGGCGCAGAAGTGCCAGGACCTGCTGTGGGAGGGAAGGATGGGTGCGGGGACTCACGAAGGGCTGAGGGTGGAGGGCTGAGGATCAGGGCATCCCTCCCACGTGTGCCAGCACCCAGGGCCATGTGCTGCTGGCTGCAAGGTCCCGCCTGGCTCCTGTGAGCTAAGAAACCTCTCCCTGCCTTGCAGGACACTGCAGGAGATGCAGCAACGTGCAGCTCCAGCTCCACCACTCCCTCCCCAGACACCACCAACATTTCAGGTCCTGACTGGGAGACGGAGGCATGGGGTGGGGCATCCATCTGGTTTCCACACTCCAGTACCAGAGAGCCTAAAAGGGCAGGCAAAAGCTGCTTTCCAAAGCGCTGTGTCTGTAGGAGGTATGTGGGCAGGTTTGGTGCTCCCTGGCTCAGCGTTGTGCCTTCCCGTCCAGTGTCGCTGATGCAAGAGGAGTCAAAGCCGCTCTGCACAGCCATGACATCCCATCCTCCCCCATCTGATACCTCCAGCTCCCCCAAGGGCTCCTGCCAGTGCCTGTGAATTCAGCCAGCCCTCCCCAGCCACCCCCGCGGGCAAAAAAATACTGTACAGTGAGTGTGGTGGGTCCTGCGGGGACACGGCGAAGGCAGACCCCCCTCCAGCCCTCACTGCCACTTCCCTCTTTGCACTAAAAGGTGTGTCCTTGCAAGCCTGCCTCTGATAGCACCGGGTTTGGGGACTGGTTTGTTACTAATGGGTTTTGGTTTGTTTGGGTTTTTTAAACTAAAAACAGCAATAAACTATATTTTAATATGCCTTGCTTGTGTACTGTCAGCGCATGGGCCAAGGCCACTGGGCATGGAGGGTGCTGCAGGGGGTGGAGGGGGCTTCCCCACAGTGGAAACCCTCTTGAGATTTAGCATAAGTGAAGCTGTAGCCCCCAGTCTCTGCCGCCCTGGATCACTGGGATGCCCGTGGCAGCTCCTGCTCTGCCTGCAGGAGAGATGTCCCCTCCCCAGGGCACATGCACTGCAATCTGCCCACGCCTTGCACGCGGCGGTGGGAGGATGCAGGACCCTGCACGGTGTGGGGATGGAGTAGCCACAGGACGCTGTTCTGGTGAGAGGGTTGTTTATTCAGCTCCTGCTGGCAGCCAGCATGTCCCTGCTAGGCCACGGTGGCAGCTCTGCCTTGCCATGGGTCCTAGAGGTCTGCTGGTATGGGAGAAACACTGTCCTGCACCCCGGATCCTCATGGGACTCTCCCCCTACCCCACGACACCCCTCCTCTGCTGCAGACCCTCTCCCCTTTTCCCCACAAGGGACCAGAGACCTTTCAAAGCTCTGTGCAAACCATCGCACAGCGAGGTGTGGGGTCACGCGCGGATGGCCCCGCCGGAAGGCAGTGGGATGGCAGTGGCAGGGAGCGGGCTGGCAGGCAGGCGGCCGGGAGAGCTCCTCCTGTACCCCTCATCTGGTGACACAGTATTTCCAGAAGCAAGCTGGGAGAAAAAGGAAGAGACACTCATGCAAGGGGCTGCAGAAGTGGTTGGCTATGGCCGGAAAGTTTAAAGGAAGGGAGATGTCCATCTCTTCTCCTAGGCTCTCCTTCGCCTTTGAATTCAGTTCTAGGAGCACAGCCTGGGAGCTGAATGCCTTAGTCCACACCATGGGCACGCTCCACCCCAAACCATGGACACCCCAAGTCACGAGCATCCTCCACCCCAACCACGAGCACCCTCCACCCCAAGTCATGAGCATTCTCTACCCCAAGCCCAGCCCCTGCTTGCCATAGCCTCTTTGCAGGTCAGTGGTGGGTCGGGTCCCAGGACTCGTTGGGAGCTGGACACTCACCTCTCTTGCTGGGTTGCTGAGGGGCCTGGTCTGTTTGGGTAAATCCCTGGCTCTGGAGCTCACCCGCTGCCACCATCTTCCAGAGGACTGCATCAAGGTCTTCCACCTGCTGTAGAACAGCAGCCCCATCACGTGTGTGTGGTGCCCATCTGGCAAAACCAGCCCCAAACCCCTTCTCCTCAGTTCCGGACCAGGGAGGGAAGCAGTGTCGACACCCGAGCGGGACTGCCTCAGTCCCCATTTACTGGCCAACAGGGACGGGGTTTGCTGGGACCTCGTGGGGAGCTGGCCCATGGGAGTCCCCCACCCAGCAGCATCTCCCTGGGCCGCCCTCTCCTAGGCCAGAGAGGCACCCCCACTCACCAAGCGGTCAGGGACATCATCCCGGAGAGTGCTTTTATTTCCTGAAAAAAAAAAAAAAAAAGAAATGCCAAGAGCACACAGGGGCTGTGGGTCCAGTGTGGGGAGCAGGAGCCAAGGGAAGATATGGCAGAAGGAGAGGGGACACAGCACCATCGCCTGCTTCTCTCCATGCTCCCTTGGGGGCACCTAACCTCCAGCACTCCTTCATCCTGGATGCAACCTTCACCTTTTCAAGTGCCTGTCTCCCTCCACGTGTGCCTCCACACCAGTCCCATCCTTGGGTCCAGTTCACCTTGAGCTCTGGGACTCACCCTTGCTACGAGCTGCTTTCTGGTCGTGGCTCGCTCCTTCCCCCGGTGCAGACAGAGCCTGGTTCAGGTTCCTGGATGGCTAGAGTCCTGCTAGAGGCTCGCTATCAGCCATGAAGCCAACTGCACCGTCAGCCAGGTTAAAATCTGTCAGCATAAGGTCTGAGTTGAATGGGGAGATGGTGACAAGGACAAAGCGGCTAATTCGAGGTACGCTTGTTCCTCGGGCAGTGGGACAGAGAGCCTGAGCATGGTCTACAGATCCCGAGGCAGGTTGTTTGAGGGGGACTAGGGTTCGTCTCCTCATCTGGCCATGCGTGCCAGCCCGAGCTAGGAGTCAAAACGCTGGCCTTGGCACTGCAGGTGTGGCCTCAGTAGTGCTGAGCAGAGGGGAAGGATCCCCCCCCTTGACCTGCAGCAGTGACGTTCCTCCTAATGCAGCCCAGGACACTGCTGGCCACCTGTGTGTCAAGGGCAGGTTGCTGGCGCGGACCAGGCCGTGTCCTGGTGCCTGGGGTTGTTCCTCCCCAGGGGCAGGGCTCGGCACTTCTCCTTGCTGAACTGCACAAGGTCCCTCTCAGCCCTTCTCTCCAGCCTGTCCAGGTCCCTCAGGATAGCAGCATGACCCTCTGGCATTATCAGCCACTCCTCCCAGCTTTGCACGAACTGCAGACTTGCTGAGGGTGCACTCTGTCCCGTTGTCCAGGTCATTAATGAAGATGTTAAACAGAACTGTCCCCAGTACCGACCCTCAGGATGTACCACTAGTGACTGGCCTCCAGCTGGACTTTGTGCCACAGATCACAGCCCTCCGTTCAGCCAGTTTTCAACCCACCTCACTGTCCACTTATCTAGCCCGGACTTTGTCAACTCGTCTATGAGGATGCTGTGGGGGACAGTGCCAAAAGCCAAGGCAAACAACATCCGCTGCGTGGCATTGCCTTCAGCATGACTGCAACAGGCAGGTGGAGAAGGTCCCCATTAGCCACCGGGCTTCCCCCTGCCACAAAAGACCCTTCTGAGGGCAGCTCTGCAGCACCCCTTCCTGGCCTCACTTAGCCAGGCTGCTGCACCAGTGGGAGCTGCGAAGGGTTAAGTCCTGATAACCCCTGTTATCCCAGGCAACACCTCAGGTGAGTGCAAGCAGAAATCTTGCCTGGGTGAGTCTGTCCCATGGCCTGTCCTGCGTTGCTCTGAGGAAAGGGATAGTCTGAGGTCACCACAAAAACAAACGTTAGGCACATGGCTACGACTAAGGCAACAAGTCCCTTGCTGTCTGACTGTGTTTAACTGGAAACCAGCTGGTGTGTCGGGGGCTTTCCAGCATCTCACCCTTCAACCCATCACTCCTCCAGCACCTGCCTGTGCACAGCTCCCAGGAAGCTCCCACCAAGCTCTGGGAGCTGAGCAATCCCAAACACTTGGCCTTGTATTTCCTTTGCCTCAGACATGCAGTCAAGCTACTAAAGCTCTGGAAGTCCCCATGAGTCAGCCAAGTGACAAGAGGAGCCCCTGTGCCTGCTCATTTCCCAGCAGCAGCAGGCAGCGTGCCACGCCAGGGCTGCTTGCAGGGGCTGCGCAAGCGGATCATGGGGCTGGGGTCATGCTCTCCTTCAGGGCTCAAGCTGTGCCCAAGTGACTTTTTCTCCAGTGTGAGGAAGCCCAGAGTGTCGAAACTGGTGCTTACCCTGCTGGTCGGTACTCGCACGTATGGACCAGGACCACAGGATGGATGTGAACGAGTGTCACCAGCCCCAAGCCCAGCAGATGCTGGCTCTGCCACCTGGGGCACTGGCCTGCATGCAGTGATGCACAGCAGGGCACCACGCTGCAGCAAAGCCCCCAGCACACGGTGCAGGCAGCTGGCGTTGCAGAGCCAGGTCTCATGGCTGTTGGGGAGGCTCGTACCAGCCCGGTGACCATGAGCAGAGCTCACCCCACCCCAGAACATACCAGGCCACCCAGCGTGCACCGCTCGCTCCGCACGTGAGCTGCAATTCCCTCATCTCCACATAGGATGTCAGAAGAATATCGAGTCTAGAGGGATGCTTTGTTTGTACGCCCCAGGCTGGCTGATTCCCAGGGAAACGTCGTCTGTCATCCCAGACTACCTGGACACGTCACCCAAACTCTGCTGTCTGCAGATCACAGCAGCCAAAGCAGACCCTCTGGTACAGGATGGTCTTCTCTTGTCCAACCTGGTCACACTAGGAATGGGTTTAACCCTGCTGGACATACACTAGTCTTAACAAACTGGGGAAAACCCTCCCCAGGCCAGAAGGTCTTCCTGCTCAAAGAGAAATAGGGGGAAACTCTGCTGCTGTGCGTGTCTGCAGCAGCCAAGCCCCCATGAAACACCAGATACGAGCCTCATGGTTTGAGCCAGCATTCAGTGCCAGCCATAAAGTTGTGCACAGGGACAAACCCCACCTGGCTTTCGGGCACAAACACCTAAGTCAGTTGTCCTTACCTTGGGCACTGTCGCTTTCAGGGTAGACAGGATAAGCGCTGACGCAGCAAGCCCCCAACAGTAGCACCAAGGTGATGACCATCCTCTGGGAAGGCATCTTCTCTCCTTCTCCAAGCCTTGACCAATTTCCTAGGAGCCTGTGAGTGAGGGAGTGTGAGGCGGTTCTCTTTTATGTCCTCCAGCTCTCTGCGATCAATATGCTCTCATCAGGTGGGTTGTCTTTTCTGCTGGGTTGGCCATCCATCCTGATGACAGGAGATGACTGGCCCTGCTCTCCCCGGTTCGATCTCTGTCACTCTTGAACGAGGATGCTTGATAAATGCTTGGCTGGGTTTTCAGAAGCTCCGCTGTTCACCATGGCTGTGCTGTGCTGGGGGAGGAAGCACTACGGAAGGCTGGACAGGTTAACCGTGCCTCTGGTGGGGTCTGGAGGAGGATCAGAAGAGAACATGGGGCCAACATTTGGACAAAACCTGTGGATCCACGCTTCCTTTTTGCATGATCTTCCTCCCGAAGGGTTACCACGTCTTCCGCTCCTTTCACATCTCATGGCAACACGAGGGCAGTGGCAAAGCCTTTGGCCACCTGCACATCCCGAGCTGATTCTCAGTGAGTGCCCCACTCCCTAATGATGGGACACATCAAGTGACAAGGCTCATCCTCTGCAAATGGCAGGAGCTGGAGCTTCGTTGCTGGAGCAATATTTGACCTTGCTGGTGTTCAGAGGAGCCTGTCTCCTTATCCCAGAAGCTGGCAGCGCAATTGCCCTTTCTAGAGGATGCCTCTGTGAGCTCCAGGTGACCGACGTAGTCCCAGTCCCGCTCGGCTGTGGACATCCAGGCAGTAAGCCACTGCAGACTGAAGGGACTCAGGCTGGGCTTCACAGCAACGTGAATGTGGTGCAATTCAGAGTCAGCACTGGAGTCTGGGTAGTTTTCGCTTAGAGTTAAAAACCTGGAAAAAAAGTAGTCAGTGATGGAGGCCTTGCAGCCAGTGTCCCATGAGACAGGGTCATGAAAAATGGCTTTCCTGAGAGAATAACACAGAGGTGGTGCAGACTCTTCTCAAAGGCTGCAGCTACAGAGGCAGACCCCAACCTGTGTCAGCAGGGACCTGGCCCAGCTCTCCCGTGTCCAGGTTTCTCAGGTTCCCATTTGAGTCCCCGTCTTATTCACACACTTCACTTTCAAATTACTGTAATATCAGCCAACTGGAATTGCTTCTAATTAAATCTCTTTGCCTGGAAGGCTTAATTCAGAGAAACCCAGCTGAAACTGGTCCCTTTGGTGACTTCAGCCAGGCCATCTTTGCTGTGACAGCAGCTCGCACCCTTGTTCATACAGTGCCATGCTTCCCGAGAGCAGCGAGGAGGAGTTTGATAGGCAGGAGAACATTTTAAGCTCTCAGGAGCTGCAAACCAACCTTGGGTGTTATTTGTGGGGGAGAGGAGACAGAAAGGTTCGTTCGGTGCCCTTTCCTACCTCTACCAACGCTGGGGCTCTGCCAGGTTGAGCCGTACCTGCTTCAGAGGTGCCGCAAGGAAAGTCCCTTTGAAACCTTGGTGGGAGATCTATGTTTCTCAATCTCTTGTGTCCTCTCTTCTTGCGGGGTGGGACATCACGGAGGCTTTCCCGAGGAAGATTGGACAGGAAGCTTGGGAGCCCGAGCATCTGTTTTTTAACCAAGAGACTGACCATGATCCTGCTGACCACAAAACAGGGAGACAACAGTGTCTGCACGCCCAGGTACAGGCTCTCATTTTTCATAAAGTGGTTGAAGGTGCATTAACAAGAGATCGTTACTTCTGTCTGAAAATTCCTGCCTGTCAGGCACGTATCAGACTGGGAGACAGATGATGCAAAATGTTCATCCATCCTGACCAGGCACGCCGCTCAGCTGGGAACTTTCTCCTAACAAAAATCCATATCTAGCCTGTTTTCCAGCTGCTCCCATCCCCTGGATGCCAGGTTTCATGCTGTGTAATGAAAAATCCTGGAGGCAGGCTCATCACTTCTCCTGTCAGGACGCGGGCAGGAAGCACAGCCCGGAGCGGGTTGCCATGGGGAGAAAGCATGGAAACCCCTCCAAACTCATGTGTGCATCACACGAGACAACGTGCACCCGGCTCGGAGGGCAGCTCTGCCTGTGCCGTGCACCACCGGGAGCATGAGCGGTCTTTGTGGGCAGAGAGCTACAGGTCAGTGTGCCCGGAGCAGTGTAAGGGGAGCGGGAAGGCATTGAGCTGAGCCATCTAGTCCATTCCTTGCCCACAGACCAGAAATCCCCTGACATGTGCATCAGGAGGTTGGAGAGCACAAGGACCCGCCATATCTCACAGACCCTGTCTGAGCCTGCTGCTGGGAAGAGCAGGGGTGAGCTGTCAGGCTCCTCCATCCAACACAGGGAGTTCATCCTGTGGAGCAAGGGGACCTGGTGACAGAGCTGGGTGACACATGGCTCCGTCAGCTCAGCTTCAGCAGGGTGCCCATGGCACCTCCTGAATACAGACACTTGCCATGCGTTCCCAGACGAGGGCACTCCCATACCAGCACATGAAGTGGGAACAGTTTCGCTCTGCAGCCTGCCAGCCCCAGAGCTTGGCCCTGGGGTGACCTGGGCATCCCCATCGCCCGTCGGCGCTCAGTGCTTGGGTCCCGACCTGCCGAGCTACAGAAAAGCGCCTGCCTGGGGAGAAATCACGCAGGTCTGAACCAACAAGTTCACATCTCTACAGCCTATCAGCCCCGCAGCTCTCTCCGTGCACATGCTCCAAACACATTACGCTTAGTCTCCAGCTTTTGGGGCTTCCATAGTCCCCACCCACATCCCGGTGGGCTTCCCAGCCAAGCCAAGCAGCTAAGACCACCCATCTCCTGATCTGCTGGCCCAGCACTGTGGGGAGAGATGCAGCAGGAACTAGTGGCCTGGGCCACGCTGCAGCTCAGACCTGTCAAACCACGAAGCCTTTTTGGGTTGAAGGATGGGGTCTGGCAGGACGGCTCCGACGCCGCTGCTCCGTGCCACTCCGGGGCCACCTGGAGCTACAGAGCCATGGCAAAGGCACCTTGCACAGCAGCGGTTGGATAAGGGCCTCGCTCAGCGAGCCTGGGGCCCCACAGTCCCAGGTGCCTTGCCAGATACACAGGCACAGGCCGGACAGTGCTTGGGATGGCTGCAAGGATTTGTGGTGGCTCTGGGCTGTCCCAGAGCGCTGGCAGGGCAGCGGCAGTGGCGGGCAGGCTGGAGAGCGGGGAGGGCAGGGTGGGCACAGGGCCACGGCAGGTCCAGGGGGGGGGCTGCCGTTCGAGAAGCTGCTCTCTGCATCTCTGCCTCCCAAGACTTTCAAAGGCAAACAGGGATCTTCCTTCATTCTGGCAGTCTGCAAAATATTAGAGCTTAATTTTTCCCTGTCATTTCAGGAGCTGCCGTCTCCCTCGTGTTTGTTAGGTGCTATGTTTCCTGTGTGGCGGCTGCAAAAGTCCCATTAGCCCCCGCATAGCAATTTTCCACTCTCCCATACTTTTATATGCTGGCAGCTCAGCTCTCTGAGAATTAGTAATAAGAAATACCCTCTTGCATAGTCCTAAAACTGCTGTTTCTAATAAAGAGCTGTTTTCAGCTGCATTCCTCTCATTGCTTTGATCTGGTACCGGTAGAAGCTGAAAACACTGCCAATAGCATGGAGAGCAGCCAGGAATGAGCCTATTGATCATGGTGAGTCAGAGCTTTCACAAACCTCCGCACCAAATACCTCCAGGCACGGCGTTGCGGCCGTGGGCCTGAGGCCAGCATGAGAAACAGCGGCCGACCTCTGAGATGATGGGCACTGCGGGGCTGGGCTGGATGTCTGAGGACCCTTCACTGGCTCACCCATCTCCAGGCTGTGGAGGGAGCGTGGGACGCCTGCGAGCACAAGGCAGGAGCCAGGTGCATGCACACGCCTGAGCGCTGCAGCAGTGATGGAGGGACCCGGCCGGGCATCCTGCTGCATGGGCTTGGCTGGGGCTGGGGGCCTGCCCCCGGACCCAGCTCCATCCTTCAGCACAACCCGTCTTCCTCAATGCCCAACGCCTGGCCAGGCAGACTGGAGCGGGTGTAATCCAGATACACTCCACCCAGACCCTGAGCTGTGCACGGTGGTGGCAGGTCTCTGCTGGGGCATGCCGGGATGTCACCCCTGCAGCGAGCATCTCACCTTCTTGCTGTGGCTCTGCAGAGCCCCACACACCGCTCGCACCTCTGAGGTGAAGCAAAAAACCCCCTCTTGCATCCACTCGGAAACTTCAGCTGCTAAAATGCCATCTTGAAATGTCGCGAGCCTTTTGCCTTTTTCCACTCTGCATGAACATCTCTGTTTCATACAGAACGGGGACATCTCAGCTGCCTCAACCACCCCTGGGCCGGGGTGAGTCCCTGCTGCTGGTGAGTAACTCGCCTGAATCACCCGTGGGGATCCCAGCACAGTCGCCCTGCCAAAAACTCAGAAAAGAGCTGTTTTTCTTTTGATCTTTAAAGACCTGGCAGGCTGTTATAAAAGCCCTAGCTGTGCCCCGGCGCAAGCTCAGCATCCAACAACAAGGCAGCCGTGGAAGCCCCACCGTGCTGGGCCAGTGCCTCCCAGCAAACAGCCCAGGTCTCAGCTGGTGCAGCAGCGGCTGGACCGGCACGATGCACGCTCTTTGCTTGGCCTGGAGGACCTCAGGCTCAGGATGCAGCTCCTTCCCAAAGTCTAATGGCACAAGCAACAGGGCAGCTTTGACAGATGC
>NW_009214003.1:12293-15398 GCF_000690835.1 Fulmarus glacialis
ACGTGATGACCTTCAGGAGCGGTGGTGGGGCTGGAGGCCCCAGTGGCCCTGCTGGGGATGAGGCGGTCAGTCAAACAGGGCTCCACATGCCTGGGGTTTTGACTGTGACCTTGAGACGCATCGGAGACTATGAAGAAGCACAAAGGGGATGGTGATGGGACGCCACAATGAACGATGGGAAGAGAGCAAGCCCTTGGCATGTCATCTCTGTTCACTCCTAAACAATGGCCACAACCTCCTTGTCTTGCTGGCCAAACACTCCCATCACCAAGGGCAGTCCAGGACTGCTGCGGGATGCTCAGACTTGTGCGGTCTCCACCTTCAGAAGTTTTCAAGGCCAGACTGGAAAAGACCTGATCAACCTCGTCTGGCTTCAGGTTGCTGACCCTACTCTAAGCAGGAGGAGCTTGCTCCCAAGGCTCCCTTCCAACCTTGACCTGCTGTGTGGGGACATGGCACCGCTTTTACTGAGCTTGCTGCCTGCAGCCAGTGTCCTGGCAGTAAGAACATGCCTGCCTTTCTACACAGCTGCAGCTCCAAACCTCAGCTCACAGCGCAAAGCCTGCATCTACTGAACACCACCCGTGAGGACACAGCTTGGCATTACCCATCTCCAGGTGAACGATGCAAGGATGTGTGCTCCCTGGTGCAGACATAAAGTCGTTTTTAGGGCTCATCCCAAGCTGCAGCTGCGATACTGGCCAGCTGCAAACGCTCACGTTGCTGAGACCGTTGCGTGGGCACACGTGTAGCCAAAGGAAACGCAGTGGTCCAGCTCTGAAAGAGCTCAGCACTCTAATATAGGGCATAACGAACATAGTTTATGAGACCAGACCAACAGGGTTAAGAGGTTAGGCTAGAAGAGAGACCGAAGGAAGATGCAGAGAGCTGTGGGGAGAAAGGGAATAAGCTGTTCCCTGGGGAACAGGACAGGAAACCACAACATGGAAAAATGCGATGCGTCCTTGGGGAAACCGTTAGTGGAGAAAATTGACTGTTTACGGGGGAAGAGCAGGGTCTCCACTCCCAGAGATCTTGAAACAGAAGCAGGACACACATCTCGGGCACTTGTCAAGGAGATCAATCACCGTGAGGTTCCTGTTCACCCGCTAGAAGGATTGCGTGGCTGTGGGGCCAGAGAGGAGGAAAAGCAGACACATGGTTTTGGCTCCACGAGCTTTGGCAGAGCAGTCACAACTATAGATCAAATGCCTCAAAAAGCTTCAAGTTAAAAAAAAAAGAGGTGGGATGGCAGGAGGGAAGGTCAGCGTGGAGCATTTTGCTCGAGGATTTACAGATTGCAATGTTTCAGCTCCTGTGTTTGCTCCAAAACCTCAACTCCTCTGGAGTCCGCCTGATTTTAGCAGATGGGGGAATTCTTCCAGCTTGGCTTCTGGTTTGCTTTCTAAACACCTGAAAATTAAAAAGGCCATTTCATGTGACCCAAAATGACGACAGATACCTGTGCCCCAAATTTTCATCTTATCAAAAAGAGAAAGTGAAACAAATTAAGGAAAATCAGACTCTTGTTTCAGCTGAGCCTGAGAGGAAGTTTGTTGGCAGCAAACAGCGTGTGGGTAACACGCGTGTTCCTTCGAGCACCGGTTGGGACTGTCTCTCCCCTTTTTTTAAAATTCAGCTCAATCTATTTAATACACCACACGTCCTCACATCACCACTAAGAGAGATTTTGCTAACGAGATGCACAGCTGCCTGCTTTGAAGCAAAGACAAAGCTGTCCCAGCAGCATCGCTGCCCGGGGAGAGGACGCCTCTCTGCCCTGGTTCGGGAGCACGCGCACGGGGCTGCCCCACGGCCCCGCTCCGCTGCCAGAAAGCCGCAGCCGGTGTTGCTGCAGATCTCTGGCTGAGCCAGCCGTGGCGGCAGGGGAAGAGGAAGGCTACAGCCTGGCAGAGGGAGGGCAGAGTCACCCCTGGGAAGCTGCACAGCCGGGGTGTCAGGGGTGACTCACGGGGTTGGAAAGTGGCCCCGTGCAGCCCTGCTTTACCCAAAAGGCTCCCCAAGGCTGTCCCCCTCTGTCCCTTCCACCAGATGCCCAGGTGCTGGACACCAATTTCTCACCTGTTCACAAATCTGGCTTAAATCTTGCAAGTCCAGGAGCCTGGATTTGTCCCCCAGAGCTGGAATCCACCAACCCCAGCCCGCTGCAAAGCACAATGCTGCCTGACACCAGGGGAGAGAGTTTCTCCTCGCCTCTGTGGCTGCAGGCACAGCCTCACAAACATCCCGGAGAGACAACCGCAGGGCAGGGCTCCTCAGAAGTGAATTCCCCAGTGCTAGTAGAAGGAATAATAAAACTATCCGGCTGTTGCTGAAGAACCAGCCTTTTCCCACACGACAGCAACACGCAGACCAGCTGTGGGTGCAATTTTCTCCCAGGGAAACCCCAAGTGCCTTTCCCAGATGCTGTTCAGGCAGGGCAGCGCTGGTTCTATAACACAGAAAGAATAAGCACAGAAGCCAGTTTTCCATAATAAATTAGTGTTATTTAAAAAACAGCTCCAGTGCACAATCAGTATTCCCAGACAAGTAAAAAAAAAAAAAACCTCCTCTTTCATTAAAGAGGTTTTTATATATATATGAGTATATACATAAATTTGCATTAGTATATATACTGTACACACACATATACACACATATAGATGGTAAATGGATAAAAGTTTTGGGGCTTCAACTTTGGTATGCATTCCTTATGCTTTGGTTCAAGAGCACCAAAACCACAGAGGGAAGGTCTGAAGATGCTGATCTCACCCATCCACGGCAGCCGTGCCCAGGGCATGCCCGTGCCTAGGGCATGCCCGTGCCTGCCTGCACAGGAGCCTGCCCCAGTCCTGTCCCCAGCAAGGCACCGGCAGGTCCGAGCGGGCCGCCATCCCGGGCAGATCCAGGCAGCGCCTCGAGCTCTGCTTGATGCTGTGATCCGGGTCCCGGGAGCTCCTGGCGTGCCCCCGCTATGGCTCACTGTCAGCTGGGGGACGCAGCTCATAGCCGGAGAAGGCAGCTGCCTGCAGCGTGTCGGGGGGCAACTGGGGCGGCTGGCAGGGGCTGGGGAGGGGGACGCCCAGTGCTGCCTGCTCCAAGTCG
>NW_009214003.1:15639-21622 GCF_000690835.1 Fulmarus glacialis
CACCTTCACGGAGCTGAGGGGTCCCCAGTGCCCTGCCATGCCAAGGCTCTCCCGCAGGTCCTCCTGGCTGAAGCTCCTGCCCGGTGTGGGCAGAGGAAGGCAGCTGCCTGCTCCCAGGGCTGGGCACTGGCATTTAGAATAAAGCTGGAGGCGCAGGGAGAGCCACGTCTCGGATGTCCGGTAGTCCCCGTCACCTGTGTAGCTGTCTCTGGTCAGTCCCACCGGCACCTGCTGCTCCAGCACATCATCCCCATCACGCGCCTCCCCATCCTCCTCCAGCCGCGATGAGACCCAGGATCCCAAGGCATTCTCCAGCTGGCTGTGCATGCAGGATGGGTCCCTCCCCTTGTGGCAGTCTGGCCCAAACCCGTTGGCACAGTAGCCACTCGTGTCCTGGGAAAGGCTTTCTCCGAGGAGCAGCTGGACTGCAGGCGTTGTCTGCTCAGCTGCAGGCGGCCCGCGGGAGGGGAGCATGGTCGTCAGGAGTAGGGCAAGCGAGTCCTCCTTGAGCTCAAGGGTGGGCACCCTGACGGACACACTCAGCTCCCCGTTCAGGAGAGCCTGCTGGGAAACAAGCAGTGAAGCAGTCAGCCCCCGTTTGCTGAAACGTCCGCCAGCCTGGGGGTGATGGACCGCACACCCCAGGGAAGGGAGCGGTCCCGGACAGCCCGTCTGCCATGTTCATACCCGGGAGGAACGCAGGCAGGGCTTTGCTCACTACAGCGCGGGGGCACTGGTGCCGGCGGACCAGCAGCTGTCAGAGGCTGATGGAAGAGCTCTCACCTGCTCAGAGACGCAAGCAATCCCTGCGCAGAAGCCAAGAAGAATAGGAAAGCAAAGAGTGCTGGCACTGAGCTGGGCCAAGGCAAGCGGAGCAGCCTGCCACCTCTTCTCCACGCTGGCATAGGGGACTTCTTTAGCTTGGCAAGTTGGTTTTGTCCCCAGAGTGCTCAAAGGGCTGCTCAGCCCAGGCTGCTGCCACCCCCAGCACTGGGAAATGCTGGTGCAGGGCGGAACTGGGTCTCAGGCAGAAAGGCTGTCCTGGTGACTGTTCCCACAGGGCTCAGAATGTGTTTTGGATCAGCTCAGCAGGGCTGCAGCCCTGCGAGCCTCTCCGAGCCTTGGGGCTGCATTTACCCCAAGGGCAGAGCAGTGAGGGGCTGCATCTCACCCAGGCCAGACTGTCCCAGGACAGCAGCCCCACCGTTTGCTTCTTTTCCCTTCTTTGTCCTCTTCAAGCTGTTGTAGATGGACATGCAGCCAAGCAAAAGCCAACTGCCTAAAGCAGGAGGCTCCTAATGCCGAGGGCCATGCTTGCAGGCTACATGCTGCCCAAGACACCCTCCTGCAGTGTGACCCATGCCTGATTGATGCATCCCACTAGTATCTTCTCCCATGCAGCAAGGCCTGGGGGTACAGTGGGTCAGACAGCGGGGGAGGCACCTGGGCACTAAGACGGGTTTGGTGGTGCAAGAGGTAGAGGGAAGGAGGTGCTGAGCCCCCTGCAAATGCAGGGGACCCTAGCTCGGCCACGGCACACAAGGGACGGAGGCTGGAGGACGATCATTCACTCACAAGCGTTGTTGGGAGGTGCATCTCCGAGGGGCTGTGGAAGACGTGCAGCTGGACGAAGCAGAGCCCGGCCACGCTCAGCAGCAGGAAGATGCCACTCAGCACAGCAAGGAGGACCCAGGGAAAGCCTGCCAGGAGGTCACAACAGGCTGAGGGGTGGAAGGATCCCAGCCGGCATCCCCCCCAGCCTGCCCTACGCCAGTGCTTCCCCAGAACCCCTGCGGCAGATTGGGATGTTCAAGGAGGAGATGCGGGGCAAGCCCAAGGTGGATGGTGAGAGAGTATCTCCCCAAGAAAGGTCCCCGCAGGGTGATACTGGGCCACCAACCCTGACCAGAATGGCTGGGGGGTGAGTGACCCACACCTCCACAAGCGTCCGTGCTGCAAGGTCCGATGCAACCGCAGCAGCTGAGCCAGCAAGAGAGCTCCCACCTGTGGGGCCCGCCGCTGTCACCATGCACTGCTCAGCCTCCCGGCTCTGCTCCCTGGCCATGCCCGCGGCCACCGTCCGGACGCAGTACTGCATGCTGGGCTTCAGGTACCTGAAGGTGCATGGTGCTTCCTCCCCACTCCGTTTGCAGGGCACCTGGAAGCAGAGGGGATGCGTGGCCAAGGCGGCTGGAGGTGGGGTCTGTGCACTGCTCCACTCCCCAGTGCAGCCTCCACACCCCACTTGCCCCATGCTGTGGAGCACAGACCCTCCCTCCCTGCTCCCCAGCACCTCCAGCACTTGTTTCTTCACCCGAGGAGGCGTTCAGGTCCCAGAGCATCTCGTTAAACACCTACTGCATGCTTTCAGAAATTGTTACAGGTTTTTCTTATTGATGCAGTCTAGAAGAGGAAAGGGATCTCCTGCCACCCCCAGGTTGTGAGCCCCGAACTGGGAGTGCAAAGCATCTCGTGCCCGCTTGCACTGCTGGGTGTGGGCAGGGCTGGGGCAACGCTAAAGGCACTACCACCCCAATGCAACTGGACCCGGGCATCTTTGCTGCACCAGGAAAGCTTTTCCAAGTCCCGCGCTCTCCGAGCCTTGCCCACCCCGCCACATACTTGCTGGACAAGCACATCCCCTTCGTACAGACTCAGCCAGTACCACAGCTTCAGCAGCACCTTGTCGACGGGCTTGTAAGCGCCGGTTTTGCTTCGGTAGGGGGTGAGTGGCATGGTGATATTTACACTGAGGATGTGACCCTGTAGGAGCCAGGACAACTTGGGGGGGCCCACAATTGCTGTAGGGAGGGAAAAAAAAAATGGAGGAGGAAAATTAAGCCCTTCAAAACAGAAGGCAGGCATCTTGTTTCTCTAGAAATGATGTTTTCCTGTTGGACATCCCACTCACAGCACACAGAAACTTCCTCAGATCTAGCCTGATGGCACTTTGTGCTGTGAAACCAGCTCTAGAAATGGCAGCCACCACGTTTTTGTGACAGCCAGCGCTGCTTCTGCCTCCTCCGGTCACACCAACATAGGCCAGGGCAGACCTGCTAGCACCGCCGGCTCCCTGCTGCTGAGCACTTCATCTCTGAGCCATCAGACGATGGTCTAGAGACTCGCTGCAGAGTGCAGCAATTGCTCTTTTAGCTAAGTGCATCTATTTCCATGCCAGTTGGATGCAGAGGAAATGAAAAAGGGAACCCAAAGAGCCGACGTACATCCCTTTTTAGCCCCTCGCACATTCGGTTCGTTGCGACAACCCCCTATGAAGTGGGTTAGGGGAAGGTCCTGAAGTTTTTCCTTCCTCCAAAAGACAGCTAGACTTTTTGGACAGGACAGCCAGTCTCTGACTGAGAAGAGGCACGTGCCCTCACCTTGCAAACACAGCAGCCAGGGCAAAGGCAGTGCTGGAGGGACTATTCCTGCCTTCACCAGCCCGCGCCAGCTTTACCTTGCTGGAACAAAAATGCCCTTACCCAGCATCTCCCAGAGCCATGGCAGGGACGAACAGGGAATGCTTTTAAAAGGTAAGCCTGGAGGGTATCCTCTTTCCTACCCCATCTCACGGCGTTCTCCAGAGACCCAAATTCTCATAGCGCCTCGGTGACCTGGGGCCTCCCATCCGTGGTCCTCACCTCACTGTGTCTCCTCCTCTGTCCCCTTATTCTTCACCCAGCCCTTCTCCAGCAGCTCTGCTCCCATCCCTTTCCTCCGGTTGGGGCTCTTGGCACTTTCCCCACCAGCATCTCCATATGATTTCCCACCATATCCCACCAGACCTCTCCAAGGACCCCTCTCCCCATCGGTCCCCTGGGAAGAGCAGGAGCCCGGCTGAAGGAGCTCCCTGGTCCTTACTGTCTCTGTACGGCTGCAGCTCGCTGGAATAGGCCCACTCGGACAGCTCGCCTCCGACCACCGCTCTCACCCTTGCCCAGTAGATGTCGTGGATCTTGTCAAAATACAGCTCACACTCCCAAGAGGAGCCGGTGCTGTTCCCCCAGCAGGCATCTGCCTTGGTCCAGCGAGAGATTCTGCCCATGGAGAAAATGCAGAGATTTCTCCTTTTTAAGCCAAAAAGGAAGGCTGCCTACCCATCGCCATCCTCTCCGAGTGGAAAGCGTGGGAGAGCACAGATATTGGCCAGCAGCATCCTGGGCTGCATTGGGAAGAGCATTGCCAGCATTGCCAGTCAAGTCCCCTCTCATCAGCACTGGTGGGACGGCACCTGGAGTGCTGCGCCCTGACCTGTGCTCTTCACTACAAGAAAAAACATGTCCACGCTGGAGAGAGCCCACCGAAGGGCCAAAAAGATCACCAAGGGGTTGAGGCATCTGTGGTATGAGGGAGGCTGAGCGAGCAGGAGCTGCTTAGCCTCAAAAGAAGGTGGCTTAGGATGGGGGGTCTTATCAACGTGATGGAGTAAAGAAGATGGAGACTTCTTCTCAGAGGTGCCCAATGAAAGGACAAGAGGCAGCAGGCACAGGTTGAAATACAGGAAATTCTGTTTAAGCATAAGGGAAAAAACCCCAAAACCCAAACCCAAAAGCAACCCCCTTTTTTTTTCCCTGGGAGGGTGACCACGAAAGGGAACAGGTTGCGCAGGCAGGTTGTGGAGGCTCCATCCAGCCGTCTGCCGGGGTGCAGGGGGGATGAGCCACCTCTGCCCTCTCAACCCCGCCCCCCCCCACCCCCCCACCTCCCGTCTCCTCCACTCCACCTGGTACGCGGCACCGCCGGGCGAGCCAGGGCCCGGCTCCCACCGCAGGCGGACGTGGAAGTTTTGTGCCTCCAGCCTCACGTCCCGTGGAGGCAACGGCGTGCCTGGGGAGGGGGGAAGCAGAGGGGCATCAGGCAGCATCGCTCTGCTCTGCGGGGGCCCGCTCCTTGGCCGCCCACCGCTTGGCCACACCGCACGGGTCTTCCTGCTTTGCACAGGCATCGTGGGGCCTCCCCCCCCGCTCCAGCCCCCAGCTTCAGTCCCACGTAGGCAAACACCGACTCCCTGCCAGGCTCGGGCAAGCGCTGGCTGCCGGCACGGCGCTCAGCATCCCCATCCCACGAATCTCTTGCACGCCCTGATGCATCCTATCTGCGGTCCCACGAAAGGCACTGGCACCCTGACATGGTTGCTGGTGACCCCGGGGTTTTCTTTCCTGTCACACCTTGAAGACCACTCAGTCCCCTCCTCCCTGCTGGTGCCTTCTGTAGGTCTGAGTGTTGTCCCCGCGCTTCTTGCCCCGCTGCAGCCCGGGCCACCCCCCTGCCCGCCACGGCAGTTCTGGAGCCGAACTTACCCCGGAGCAGGGTGCAGCTGGCCAGGGACAGAAGCAGGCTCAGGGCAGGGCTCATCCCGCTGCACCCTGTCCATCTGCCCCCAGCTCTACGCTGCCACGCTGGGTGCCGTGGCGAGAGGACGGGCGTGCTGGAGCTCTTCTGCCACCCGCAAACACAATGGGCAGCTGGAACCTGGAATTAGAGAAATTTTTTTTTTTTTTCCAAAGCTGTGGCCAGCAACACCCGCTGCAGGCATGCCTTGCACACAGAGGTTTCGTGCCCAGCCGTGGCACGGAGGTGCCCGCTGCAGAGTGGCGGGGGACCCCCTGCTGCCCCCCAGGATGGCGGGGGCAGGTGCCCTCAGGGCTCCGGTGCCAAGCGGGCCTGCGGGAACAGCAGGCAGCTGCCACGCTCTGCCATGGCACCGTGCATGTGCTGCAGGGACCTTCTGCTGCACCCACCTCTAGCGCGTTCCCCGTGGCATTTGGCCCCTCCCTAAAGGCACTGAGAAGTCACGCTGCTGGTGTCACTGGGACGTGTGTCTGAGAAAGCTCCTGGCCTGGTGCTCACACTGCTCTGGCGGTGACTCAGCCCTGCTCCGGGCATGACTCACACTGGCACAACCGGTGATACCGCCGCGACACTCCCAGCCCTCCCGCAGCTTCTGTGGGATGGGGAGGGTGCCATGCGCGCCGGCCTCCGG
>NW_009214003.1:21693-22299 GCF_000690835.1 Fulmarus glacialis
GTCTGGTCGCGCCAGGCACCTGCGTCACAGCCCTGCACCGCCCCGGGGGGAGGCTGGGGCAGCGCTGCAGCATGCTGCTGCCCCGCTTCCTCCTCCCCCTCTCCAAAATCTGGCCAGTAGCTCCTTACCTTGGCCTTGCCCAGCACTCAGCTCCCAGGCAATTTTTTTCCCCTGCTCCTTCTAGCTATGAAGGTAACCTTGCTCTCTGGGGAGAGACGTGCAAGGGCTTTGAGGCCACCAGCGCCAACCTCCTGGTCATGGGGACACATCCCCCGGCAAAGGTGAGGAGCCCGGGGCCACCTCCAGAGGCGGATGGGTGGGAGCATCTCCCTGGCCATGCTGGACATCCGTAGGGCTGGCTTACTCCCACTCATTGGCTCTTGCTCTTCCCGTTTTATATTGACTCTGCATTAACGTTATGAGCGCGACCGCCTTGACAGGTGGGTATAAAATGCTTTCCCCATGTTTTCCGTCCCTTGCAAGCATTCAGAGTTGGAAACAAGGAGAAGCAGCCAGCAAGCAGGGATGGGCAGCTGCAAACCGTGGGCAAGGGCTCTTAGCCCCAAGGCAAGACCTCCGAAATGCCAGAGCCGACGCACGGGCAGA
>NW_009214003.1:22516-22719 GCF_000690835.1 Fulmarus glacialis
TGTCGTCAGTAGTCCCGTTGGCTGACCCTGGCCCTGACACTAGCATGAGCCCTCCCGGCTTTGCAGCAGGCTCCCGGCAAAGGCGGCAGGCGTTTCTCCCTGGAGGGAGAAGGGGCTCCCAGGACTGTTCCCAGGACTCGCGCAGGTGCGGAGCAGCAAGTCAGCTCCCCGGGGAGACCCTGGGACCCGGCTGCCCGTGCGCG
>NW_009214004.1:0-10096 GCF_000690835.1 Fulmarus glacialis
ATAAAATAAATAAATAAAATAAAATAAAATGTTAAAACTACAAACATGAAAAATCCCACATCACTTATCTTTGCTAATTAAATCCTCTAAGTCTGACTGGTGCCAGCACTGTTGCAATCTATGGTTATTTAGGGAAATGCTTGTCCTTTTGTATTGATCTTTTCCAAGCCATTGCTGCAGTGTCTGATTTCCCTCGAACCAAGCGTGCTGGTAACGCTGCTTCCTCACATCAAATGTAATGTCACGGGGTTGTTCTGAACACAGTGGGCCAAAATCAACCCTGTAGTTTCTGCAGAATTATAATGACAGCCAGTATTTTTAAGTATCCTTCATTTATAAGTCCACTCGATGTTACACGGTGAGCAGTTTCATATTGGTCTGGGGGAAAGCCTAATTTTGCACAAGGCAGCATCTCATCACGATGGACAACAGATATGCTGGCACTTGTAGGCAACGAAGGAGGTTAGGGCAATTCAAAGATGGCCAAGAAGGTGGTAAATGGGGTCTTATCTTACGTGAAGCCATACAAGCACAAAGGCAAGTCCTGATCCCCACAGTTTTTCAGCCAAGTTAGTGGAAACTGCTTTCCCATGGAGTGTGAGCGGAGCCGAGCCGAGCCAGGGGCTGGCCGAGGAAGGGGAGCAGGAGGAGGTGGGCTGGCAAGACCAGGCAGCGCGGGGGGGAACGGCAGCAAAGCAAGGGAGCCTCACTGTCTTAGGAAAACGGGCTGTAAAGAAATTAGTAAGTACTCATGTTAAACTTTGAACGATATATACCTCCCAGTGTTGACAGCTCACTTTCCAGACAGCAAACAATCTTCATTTCGTAACAGAAAGAAGCTTCTGGTATATCATCACGTCTCCACAAAAATCCCCTTATGCTCCTCTGGAGCTGTAAAACACCGTCCGTCGCAGGCAAAGACACCACAAACACGGAGAATTGGCCTGATGCTCCAACTCCTGTGCCTTTATTTCCAAATTTCACCCTTTAAGCCTCACCCTCCCGCCGCACTTCCAGCATCTCTCGTGCTCGTCGTGCCGCACGACCGCCACCGCCCGATCCACCCGGTGGGATGTGGCCGTCACCCCAGAGTGACAGCAGGGTTTGAATTCAGTCCTACTTTTTCGGCATATGCGAATTGTATATCCAGCTGTAGTAACAGATTAAAAGGGCAGTTCTGTCTCAGACGCTTCCCAGTGGTGAAATGCAGATCTCATTAAATCCAATGACAAAATGATAAATCTTCCAGTGACTTTAGTGAGAGCAGCACTGGGCCAACAGACCTCATTAAACAGAAGACAAAACCCAAAACCTACATTTTTTTAACTACAGCTTTACATCCAGAATTATGTGTAAATTGAAAGTAAACGTATTAATTTGATTTTCTTCTTGGCAACTGCATAGGGAAAACGGTACTTCAGCTCGATAGGCACACGAGCAGTGACGGGAATACTGCTCTGCATTCTGCAAATTAAGAGTTATGCAATGAAGTAAGTTATTAAGCAATTTTCTCTCACACTAATGCTCAGCCCGGGGAGGCATATTTCCTTTTGCACACTCGGATTCATCAGCATTGCTTTCCTACACGTGGAAGTCGTAGCTCAAGCGGCAGCAGTCAGTGACGGCAGCGGCTCCGGAGGCAGGGGCCGGAGACGCTGCTGCGTCGCTGCGGGCTGAACCAGCCCGTCTGCATCTCCTGCAGCAGCACACCGGGAGGGCTTTCCAGAGAATTTGGGAGTGTGCGTGGCTGCATCTGTGGAAATGCGTTGTATTCTGCTCCTGAAGATAGCTGGTCGCTATTTTTTATTGTAGTCCCTGAGCAATTTGAAAGAGATCCGTGGTTATTTACTGAGGAAATATTGATGTGAAATAATTACAGAAATAAGGGCCAGACAGCAAACCAACCCAAACGGCATTAAACACGCACCAGTCTCCTCGAAGGGAGCTCAGCAGCCCAGAGACAGGAGGGCAACAGGCAAAGAAGGCTCGCTTCGTGGAACGGCAAATCCGTGAGAAAGAAAGAGCGAGCATTTTACTTCCACAACAAAGCCAAATTTGTGCGAAACATGCACGCCTCTTTGCTTGGATGTACTTAATTTTTATTCAAAAAGTTCCCTCTGAGGCAGCACCAAGAGAGTAGGATCCACTTCTATTTCTAGGAGAGACAATAATAATGGCATCATTAATAGACATATAAGGTCTTAATTTACCTAAGGCACGCCTCTCTTGTTTTCTTGCCTTATCACAATCATGTTCGACTCATGAAGCATCATCGGGGGCCTAGCCAGTACATAATCTAAAAAAAAAAAAAGTAATCATGAAAAAAAAAATTAAAAAAATTACTTTTAGGGCTAGAAATTCTGGGGGGAAAAAAGAAGAACCCCCCCCCCAGTCAAACCCTGTCAACATTACAAAACCATGGCCAGACACTGAGGGCTGCTCCCCAGCTGTTATCCATGCAGATGAAGCAGAACTGTAAATGCCCGTGCAGTAGCTCCCAGGAAGGCAAACACAGGGGGTGCAGATATGCACCCGTACGTACATAAAAATGTGTCAGGGGAAGGTAAATGAATGAAAAGTCCATTAGCATGCCAATGCACGTGAATGAAAGCTGGCTTTGGAGACAGCTTCTCTAGCAGTTAACATACAAAGGATCAGAAGAGAAAAATCCTTTCCCAGCTTCTGCTACAGGTTTTCTCCCAGTCACCAAGTGCCGGTTGCTGTCACTCTCACTCGTACATTTAGCACTTTTTTCCTGAAACTAACCCTGCCAGGTACCAAGGCAGCCTCCAGTAACATGCCTCCTTATAAATATTTTAGTTGCTTCTGCATCTCTCACTCCTTAATAGACCAGATTTCACTGTATTTTCTTGCAGCCTGTGTGAGCGGGGGCAGCCCGAGGTTTGCTGGGTGCTTGGCCAGCGCTCGGGGAGCCCCTCACCTTGGCCTCGGGCAGCCCACAGCCGTGCGAGCAAGGAATAATGGCCATACGGCTGAAAATGCTGATTGCACAGGAGTCACTCGAGGAACAGATTAACTGCAAGGAAAGCCTGCAAGGTGCCGATCTTGCTGATGAGTGAGAATCAATGGAAGCCTGGAGGATTTTTGACCGCTAATGACTTTTAACGTTGACGATAGCGGCAGGAGGGAGCGGAGCAGGGAAGAGGGACCAGCACCACAGAAACTGAACCCGAAGGACACATCAGCGTGAGCAGCGCTCGCAAACCCGGCGCTTACCCAGACTTTGGGAGGGCACGGGGAAACACCCGCCGTGCCCCAGCAGTCATCTCACCTAAAATGCTGTGTAAAACCAGCTTCTCCTAAGAGAGGGCGTTTGGCTTCCGCAACCCTTGTTGCCAACCCGTGTTTCTGCACCATGATGCTCCCAAGCACTACAGGGCCATTTTCGGTGGGTAACCCCCACAACCCTGCCCTCCGGGCAGCCGAGCAGGGGCTGAGCAGAGCGGGGCTCCCTCGGTGCGGGGGTCCCTGCCCAGCTGAGAGCTCCGGGAGGAACCAACGCTGGGCTGGCAGTGTTAGAAATAGTGACTGGTGTCACTTTTCTGTCTTCTTGGCAGTTAATGAACATAACCCATTAGTGTCTAGATGTACAGCACGCAAATACACTATATTCTCCCCTGGTTTTGGCTCTTTGCCTTCTGTGAATATCCCAATAACTGGCTTTACACTTAGGCACGCGTGCAGCAAATCAGATATTATAAGAAAACAAGGGAAAACAAGAGCAAATGATTCATCCTGAAGAGCTGGTTCTTACCTTCCCACACCTCACCTGTTGTCAGCCAGTCTGCTAACGTTTTTGAAGTTAGGAATGTGCTAAATGTATTTCCCAAACAAGATCTCCAAGAATGACAATCACTCAGACAAGGGAAACCCCCAAATCCACATGGTGCTAAAAACCTGAGCTAAAAACCAGTGCAGCTCAATTGCCCCCTGCGACTGCTCGTGGTCAGCGATGAACATATCTGACGAGTAACGTATTATGAACTAATTGGAGACAACCATTAGCTCCTCGAGGATAGATTGCAAACAAGCAAATAATTTGAGTGACTTTAGCAATTTTCTTTCCTAAAAGCGATCGACATGCCTCTAGGAGGGACTGAGTTTATCCATGCTGGAGGCAGAGGCGAGCAGGACAGAGCTTTAGAGGCGAGCAGGACAGAGCTTTAGCACATGTCGCTTCGTTAGAGGAACCCCAAGGTCTGGTCGAGCATTACAGGGTGCAGACGTCCGACAGCCATAGGACGGGGTGCAGGAGGAGAGGGGGCTCCCCTGGGCACCTCTGCCGCGGGCCGGCAGCCGGCAATGCCATGAGAGCATCGATGTTCCCTGCTGTGCCACACCGGCGAGGTTTCTCGCAGCCGGTGCAGTGGAGCGGCCATCCGTAACAAGGTGTCATCTCCCTGAAATCATCCATGCAGGATCGCAATAGAAACCCTGGCTGTGTGATGGGGATGCCCTGTAAAATGCAGCCCCCAGCTGCTTGTACCTGGGGAGGTCTGAGGGGCCATGGTAACTCACCCACAGCAGCAAAGCGGGGGCACCCGCAGCCAGGGAGATGCTTACAAGCCAAGGTTATCCTTCCAAAAGGGACAAAAATCAGCTAGATGACTGGCTTCAATTAATTAATAGTTTACCAATGGTCCTAAGAGGAGCTGGGATCATGGGCTCATAGTCACTGGCTGGTTGGGCTTTCTACTCTTTTATTATTTCATACATTGGCCAACATCCAGCTGAGTTTCTGCTCCCCAGATCTCTGCGGTAGCTCTCCTACCATCACCCTTGCCTTGTGCCTTATCCCACCCCAGTCCAAATTTCTGTTCAAGGCATCTGTGGTTGCACAGAGACCGGAACGGCTGCGGAACGGGCACGTGGCTCGGAGAAGAGGAGATGTGCGTGTGCACCTGCGTGTGCGCGCTGGGCGCCTGCTTGAGGACCAGGGCGCTTTGCCGCAGGGCGCGGGCTGCAGCGTACAAACCTGGAGAACAAATCTGCCTGCGGGAGCACAGCAGTAAGCTGCAAGAGCGGCGTGCCCTCTCTCTGACTCCTGAAGCAGCACGGGTTTTTCACTCTCTCAAAAGCTTTGCAGAGCTGGCAGAGGTTCAAAGAAGAGAGATAAAAGTGACCATCAGACTGGAAAACAGCCTGGTTCTGATCTTACTCATATGAGAAGTTTATTGGTAAAATTATATACACTTTAACTGTTTCCATATCATCCCTTGCTTACTTTGGCATTAAAGATTGTTATCGTTGAGAGCACATTAAGACTGGGATGAAGCACCCGGCTTGTCCAAGTCTTGCGTGGGAGACTGCCGTGAAACCCCAGGAACAACAGACTACAAAATGCAAGAGGATGGAAAGACCTGAGCCAGATCCACAGCCTCTGAGGAGCTGACACATGGGACAGAAAGGATAATTACCACCATCTACAATGTTAAATGCAGATGCAGAATGATACTAGTAGAGGCTAGTATCACTTTCCACTGTACATATATTTTATATATATCTCTTTATCACATCCATTTTATTTAATAATAAATTATATTCCATATTCCCTGATTCAGGACAGAATGAAGAGCACAGTCAGTGAAACAGAATTCATTAAGGTGAAAAAAAAAATTTTGATTCATAAGGATGATCAATAGTTATATGCATATCAAGAATATATAGCATTAAATATGCTGTAACAATGGTATCTTTTAGAAGAAATACAGTTTGTGCGCTAGGATGTGCACTATGTGGAAGGTTGCTTTTCTCACCTGTAGCTAATGCAGGATTTCTGAGACATTGATGGAGTAAGTTCTTACACCCATGGTGAGAAGGAAGAGCTCAAGTAGCAGGGTTTTCCCTTTTTCCTTTTAGTTTGAAATTAAGAGTAAACACTGAAGTGCAAAAGCACAAGGAAGGAAATACGTGCTTTGTTAGCTCCTTTTGGTACTCGTAACTTCAGAGCTTTCAAAAACATTTGTTACGTTGTTTTAAACGCACGGGATATAAATCCTTCCTTTCTTTCTGCTGCTGCATCTATGAAATGCCAGAAATCTCTACTATACTTCAAATGACAATGATTTAAAACACATTTTTCTCATGTCTCAAACATGTTCTAGAAATGCACAGTTCGCATTACAGCTCCTGGGATTTCATAATTGCAATAAATTTCCATTCCTGCATGTACAGGTTTGATTAGAAGCGAGGAAGTCGAGACCTGCTATTTCCCTTGCTGGGGAGGCTGGGGAGCCAGCTGATGGTAAGAACAGAAACCGTTCCAGGAGAAGTAGCAAACAACTTTCAAGTCCAGCTCTTTGCATCTTGAACAATGAAAAGGAAAAAACCCGAGGTCACAAACAGTATTCTTTCTAGCTGCTCCTCCTAACAGCCTCTGTGAGAGGCTGACATGCTGAAGAACTATCACAGTTCGCAAAGCTTTTTTTGTTATGGTTGTTTTTTAAAGCAGCTTCCAGAGGCAGGGCTGAGAGGAGATGCTGGAGTAGTTTTTGCACCTCCATTTTGAACCTGAGTTCATCTGAAGCGGGAGCGACTTTCCTGTCCTTGCAAGCGGACTCGGCGCTGCATCCCCTGCCCCCCTCCCCGTTCCTCCCTCCCCGGGTGCGCCGGCACAAAGGGAGCAGCGCACCCAGCGAAGGGGCTCCCCCCAGCGAAGGGGCTCCCTCCCTCGCCAAGCAGGTGCCAGTCCCCACCACCAAAACACGAGGTCCTCTCCGGAGCCTCCCCACCCGGGTCTGCTCAGCCGGCAGCGCTGGTGCTGCCGCCTGGGTCCTGCCTCTGGAAACGTGGGGTTAAGCGAGGCGGGCAGAGGTCTTTCTCTGGGTACCTGCTGACACACGGGGGGCTCACCACCATACCAGAGGAACCTGTGCCATCACTTGCTCTTCTGCTGCGATTCCCACGCTGGACTCCAGCTCCTTCGACATGTTTGTGCTAAATTGTCAGAAGAAATCACAGCAAACTTTGGAGGTAAAAAAATATATAGGTAGTGTCGGGTCTTGGTTGTTTTCCCCACGGAGAACCCCACCATCACATGGAGTGCACCAGGGCAGTGCCAGCACTGTCCCCCCGCTCCCCAGGGACCCCGCAGACTCACCACCCACCTCTTCATCCAAAGCCACCCATGCCCTGGGGCACAAGGCTGAGCCAGGGGAAGGCTTGTTTAACAGATTAACAAAACCAGGCGCTTAGAGCCAGGTGAATAAAAGAAAGGACATTTGTGGACAAATAGTCTCAGGCATGCAATAATTCATTTAATTTCTCACTTGGGAGGCTTTCATACTCGCTGGTCCAGGTTTTTGTGCTTCTCTCCCCAAGAGCTGGCTCTAACGCGGCCGAGGATGCACTTCTAACGTTAAAGGCACTTTATCGTGCAGTCGCATGCTCTAACCCCTGATGTTCTGGGAACAACACTGAGCTGTTGAGAAACAACTGGCATCATCATAAAAGCTGACAAAAATGTATTGCTTTATCAATATATAAACTTACCTATGCAAGGCAAGCTGCATTTGATCTGTTAGACAGAGATTTTTTGTATTGCTACGGATTTCTTGTCCTGTGAGATTTCTTTTCAATACAGAAAAGATCCTTCCGTGGAGAGGAGCTCCACCCAGCCCTGATGGGTGAGGTTACAACCCATCTTGCAACTTTGCAAGACCACTATTTTGCAGCCACATCCTGCCAAAGTCCCACTTTATAGATCAAAGTCCTGTATCAGTTCTTGCACGGGGAGATGGAGGGTTAGAGCAGCAAAGCATCTCACGAAGTACTGCATTTACTCTTCTGCATTTACTTGCAGAAGAGTAGCAAGGGTGCAGCAAGAGGTACCCACTCCTCACATCCCAGCCCTGAGCGGGATTTTTAAAAAATGCTTAATGACAAGCACTGCTATTTGCCTGTCTGAATTCTCTCTTCTCTTATGTGGTACGAAGTACGATGTGCATTTACTTGCAGAAGAGTAGCAAGGGTGCAGCAAGAGGTACCCACTCCTCACATCCCAGCCCTGAGCGGATGGGTTTAAAAAATGCTTAGTGACAAACACTGCTATTTGCCTGTCTGAATTCTCTCTTCTCTTATGTGGTGAAGAAATGCCAGGGTATGGCAAAAAAAAAAAACCACAAACAGATTTTGTAAGATTAAGTAAAGATTTCCCATTGAATATTACTTTCCAATACATTTCACATCCTAAGGAACTGCAGTTTACTGGGATATAAATCTGATAATAATCTTCATTAAGCAATATTGTAAGGATTAAAAGAGGTTAATGAATATGTTACTAATCCTTCTAAGTAGCTAGCCGTGATGATCTCTTCTTTATACATGACAGGTACGGAGAAAAGAGATTTCAAAAATCTCAAAACAAACTCTCTAATCTTAACCATGTGGCAATACCTTGCGCTTTCTCCCTTTTGCCAACAAAAATATAAAACGCTACTAGTCATAACTCTGCGAAGAGCAGCCTGTTCTTTCCTGGTCAGAAAACATCTTAAGTCAAGCTTTAGCCTAGAGCAACCTGCAACAGGTCCATTAGAATCTGCTCAAAAATAGCATCATTTAAATATAGACATATATGTATATATACACATACATATATTTTATATATACACATTTATTAGAGACAGAGCGCTCTATGAGGTTATTCGATTCATCTACTTTACAAATTTAAAAGCTCCCTGCAGTATATTTTTCCAACCCAATTTTCAAAGCCTTTCCATATCTTTTGCCAGAAGATGATGCCATTCTACAAAACTCACTCGGCATTTTCCAATCTTAGCACCTCCTTAGTTTTTTTTCCTCTTCTCTCAACATTTTCTATATTTCTGCCTTTTTACCTATGCCCAGCAGGTGCAAAGACCTGAGTGAAGCACTTATCTAGTAAAATGGACCTTTCATTTTCCCTGGAGACCTTCTGACCCCCTTGCTGCAGCCACAGAGCCCTCTCCATGATGCGGTGGGACGCGTTCACATATCCAAATTAACACAGGTCACCTCATGATCCAGGCAGCACTGCTGCTTCTTAGGTTTTTTCTGTGTCATAGCAAGGTATTTCAGAATTAGAAAAGAGGTAAATAAAACAAAGCATGCTCTTATTCATAGACTACACAAAAAGTTATCTTCGCAGTTTTGGCTAGAAATCATTTATGTAGAGATAAAATATGCAGTTTTAATTAGCTTATTTTTTAACATCCTGCTTTGGCATGTGAAGACTCTGATACTCAGTTACAATGTAATGAGGAGAGCCAGATACTGATTTTTTTCAGGAAAAAAACATAACGGGTGTGGGAATGGAGGCAGGACTTACAAGCGTAGTGAAACACGGTTGTGCGACATCACTTTTATACACTTATGGTTAAGTACCTGTCCGTATTCTCCCACGTGCCGTGCCGCCCATGACCATCCAGCCTCAGGGCAGATCTCTGGGTGATTTTTTTAACTAGTTCTGTAACCCTAAACAAAACCTGAAACACATTCAGGAGACATAGCAGAAGGAGCATCTGGCTTGAACATGTTGTAGCCAGGCCACTGTAATCAGCCTGGAGGAGAAGGGGAAGGTGAAGGAAGGTGTCTCCCCTGTAAACTGGCTCTCCGAGGAGAAGAGGTAAAAACTGTAATTATTAATAATTTCCGAGAGATAGCTCCCGAAGCACAGGGATGACGGCAGTGCTGAGTACAATCTCATGACCAAGTTTATCATACCATAAGCCAGTGTTACACAGGATAGCAAAGCGATAAACTTAATCCATCTCCCAGAGGTGATAAATAGGACATAAATACTGATAAACAGTATATACAGCCAGTAAGGTGCTACGTAACCCAACTCCAAGAACAGATCCAACAGCTCTGAGACCAAATAAACCAACATTGTGACCAGCGACTACTAAACTGATATAAGGAATGCTTATCACAAATTTGTTTTAACCAGCTTGGGCCAGATGTGTCATTATCTCAGCGCTTCGTGCACCTTGTTGGGTGCCAAAAAAGACTGTTGTGGTTTGACCCAGCAGGCAGCCAAACACCACCCAGCTGCTCGCTCACCACCAGTGGGATGGGGGCAAGAATTGGAAAAAAAGAA
>NW_009214004.1:10445-11981 GCF_000690835.1 Fulmarus glacialis
AAACACAGCACTGTACCAGCTGCTAGGAAGAAAATTAACTCTATCCCAGCCGAAACCAGGACACTCCATAGCCGCTTCTCCCAGCCAGACCCCGCGGCACGGTGGGTGAGGGCAGGGTGGGCCTGGGCTGCTCCAGCTGCCCTCCGTCCTCAGACACACTGCGGTGCTGCCGCATCAGCCTGCGCCGCGTGGGGAGGGAAACGGGCTGAGACCCCACCTCTGTTCGAGGTCCGCTCACCCTCACAGCCCTAAAAATATCCCCACTAGTGCGGGAAATTGTATCTATACTTCCAGATTTTAGGAAAAGAAACTCTGAATACCAGGATTTTGAAAATTCAGTGCTCAGAGTTAAAATTAAAGGCCATTGCAAAAGATCTTGGTTCCCATTTAGTGTCTGAAATCCAGGCATTGGACTTTCAGCACTGCCCAGAAACTCTGGACAAGGGAGATGATACAAAATCTCTCAGGAGATGCTTACACAGGTTTATCCTCTGCCCCACAGACAAAAGTACTTCATCTTCTGTTTGAAGAGCAGCAAAGCAAACGGCTGCGTGTGCGATCAGCGAGAAGCACTCCTCCGCTGCCCAGCAGGGACAGCCAACAAATTGCTCAAAATGTAATTTTCGGAGAACTCTGCGTTGCCCAAACGCTGCCTCTGTCCCTGCTACGGAGGAGACCACGGCAAGGACAGGGAATTGCACTAAGTCTGGCAAACCCCTCGTTTTCTCGTTGGTGCTGGGCAAGGGGCACCACAGCACCGGCAAGCCGGGGTGCCGGCGGTTCCCACTGACGTGGGCACGGGGGGGGCTGATCCGTGCACGGCCCCTCCAGCTTCAGCGACTTCCCTGCAGAAATTAGCGGGCAGCCTCTCTGTTTTGGAGACTGAACTGTCACTGTGTATTTCTAAATATGACACAGCTCTCATGTGATACCGCGTGTCCTACAGCGCGATCGCTCCTCTCTGGCATTTCATCTTGAGCCTCCCACTCAGGTAAAAGGGAGAAAAAGGCAGAAAATCAGCGAAGGCGGGAGCTCTCCCCACAGACGTCCTGCATGTCTTGCACCCACATAGCTCCCTGCTAACAATGTTAAAACCTGGTTTTCTGTAGCAAAAAAAAAAACCCCACACCCAAAATAACAAAAAAAGCACCCAACAGAAAAAGCGCTTTCGTTGGGATGAGTGCATGAAGCCTGCATTATGTTCAAGCAATAGGTGCTTTCACACGTTTGTACAAAAGCCTTGTACCTGACGCAGAAGAAGAGTCCCTTGAAGCCATCCTGCCTTTTATCATCGCCAAAAAATACCAGATGCCCACAAGGAATTTCAAGCAACTGCTGGAGCCGGCGGAAGATGAGCGGGAGGGACGCTGGCGGCACAGCCCGATGTGTGCTCCCTGCCAGGAGGGGCACGGGCTCCAGCCCCGGACGGGCACGGGGGGCACGGGGCAGCTCAGCCCCTCTCCTGCGGTCCTCAGCGATGGGATCACGCTGTCCGTCGCTGATGGAAAACACAAAATGCTGAACGCCTCTTCTGAA
>NW_009214005.1:0-7602 GCF_000690835.1 Fulmarus glacialis
TTATTACTATTACTATTACTACTACTACTGCTGCTACTACTGTTTTACTTTATTTTATCTCAGTTATTAAACTGCTCTTGTCTCTACCCACAAGTTTTCTCACTTTTAGTCGTCTGATTCTCTCCCCCATCCCACTGGAGGTGAGGGGAGTGAGCGAGCGGCTGTGTGGTGTTTAGTTGCTGGCTAGGGTTAAACCACAACACATTTCTAACTTCTGCATTTAGACTATTGGAACACTGGGCATGCTTTGGCCTGGCAGCATTGCACAAGCACATGCTTGAAAGATGACATTGGACCTCTCTGCTAGAGGGTCAGTAGAGTGTACAGTACCACTCTCCCTTTCCTGCAGCCAAGACCAGTGCATGGAACATGATTTTTCTAAAAAACAGTCAAGTTGCACCCCCATTTACCTGGAAGAAGCAGGTTTTGGATGAGTACACTGTAACAGTGACACAACTTTGATGCTTCAGGGCTTGGGTGCAGTGCCCGGGCAGTAGGACCCATTATGGCCACACCATCACATGCCAGGGAGATGTCATGGGGCAGGTACTGCAGGTGCGGTACATCGGGGAAGGAGCCCAGCACTACGAGTCACTTTAGGGCCCTCCCCTCTTCTCCCTTCTGCCAGGTAACATCTGCTCTTGCCTGAGGGCACGTTTGACCATGACATGCTGTGTGGGCAGCAAGAACGGCAGGCAGTGAGTTATTGCCACCATCTTCTCTGCAGAGAGCCGTCTGTGTGCAAACCGGGCTTGATCCTGCAAGCTTGTGATGCCTGACAGCAGTGACAGCCAAAGGTATCATGGCTGTAGGACATCTTTTACCTGCGTTCTGAGCAAATTGGAATAACACTGTGTGGTGAACAAGTTCAGCAGATAAATATGACCCCGAGTGATGCAGAACTGATGTTTGTTCTCTGTGGACCAGGAACTTACCCCAGTATATAGTTAATAAAAATGAGCTGATCCCACTGACAGCCAGCGGAATGGGTCTGAATAATTTTTATAGGAATTTATCTTTTTACTCTTCATGACAGGAACTGGGAAAAGTCAAGTTAAGAAAATGACTTCAGAATATTCTGGTGTCTACTAAAACACTTATTCATTGTACTGGCAATTTCTTCTGTCCTGGAGAAGGAATGGGTGTCATTTCTCAGGATTATACAATGCTCCATGTACTGCAGCTGAACTGCCAGCTGAGTCCCCAAGACAGGGTGGTAATTGGCTCAGTGCAGGTTCTGTTTGACTCCCCTTTGTGAACACAAAGGCTGGGAGGTAGCCAAGGAAAGAAAATGTACAGCAAAACACAGCTGACATGAATGGCATAATAAACAAAAACAGATGTGCCTCTTTACATAGTCAATGTGAGGGAGGTGGGAGCAAAATATGTTTCAACAATAGCAAAAGAAAACTGGTACCCGAACCCAGGAGGCTTTACAGACAGAGATGCTGTCAGTGATCACAAGTGAAGTAGCATTTGCAGATCACTAGAAGATACCAACTGTGAGGAAACGGCTGTTGTGGGTACCAAACCCACACAACAGCCCAAATAAATGACACAGACATGATGTCCGAGTTCAAGGCTTCCAGTAAGTCGGCTTCCACTGTCGGCACATGGGCTGGCAAACCCAGAGCCCTTCACAAATCTATTAGATGGATCAAAGTTCGTTACTACACAGGAGAGTACTGTGTACTCTCCTGGATGCAGTCCAGCTTTTTGGACACACACCAAAGGAGAACAATGTAAGAAATTAAACATGATTTAAATTCAAATGACTCTCAAGTGCAGTTGATGGCACTCTTGAAATTCAAGATGCCTTGAAGTTCCAGATATGCCCGGCTTACGGGTTGCTATAATGTTGCTGTTGCTATCATGTCAAGACCACGGTTAAAGTACCGGCCTCTGTATTTATTGGCACACAGAGTTTTCACTGCATGTCTTAGTGGTAGCAAGTGGAATGATAATGGCTATTTTTGATCCCACCTAAGACAAAGGTTGCACTGAGCTAGGATTTTTACCTACCAGTTTCACATATCACCCTCACACACCAAGAAACCAAAAACTTTACTCTCTGAAGACAGACGATGGGTGAGAAAACTGGGAGATAAGGTGACTTTCCAAGGTTATTTCAGTGTCAGAGCTGAAGTTCCTAACTTAAGTTATATCTCATATCTAAATATCCTTTAGGTTAAGTCCCTCAGTGCTACTGGCAGCAGGGTACATTAGCTAAATCAGAGTATTCAGAAGGAAGAGAATGACTTTAACAACATAAAAGGTTCTGCAATTCCTGTACTTGAATGACGATAAGAATTAATAAAATAATGGTTCTGAGATAGCATGTTCATATCTCTTAGAATTAACAGAGGAAGATGATATATTGCCATTTTATATCAAGCTATCCATGTCTTAGGAGTAAGTTTTTCCCTTCCACAGGGAAGTTGGTGAAAGCTGTGAGGGCTCTCCTTAGACTGTAAGTGTTTTGGGGTAAATAACAGGTCTTTGTTCTCATTTGCACATCATGGTCAGATACTTGGTCACAGCAGGGATGCCTAAGCACTACCTCCACACAAAAGAATAAATGTTCTCTTTTCTGGGTTCCTAAAAAGATTTCTTCTTGGCTCATATGCAGAATTATGTACCCATATTTTGGTAGTAAACATCTTTGAAACTACAAACTTGTGTCTACTGATTTTGTAGTGGATCATCAGGGATGCAAAGAACTATCTGTAATGGAATCATTATAATATTAACAGCAAAACTGTTCATTCACATCATGAGAAGCCCTAGATCATCGTCATTATTCATGACATGTTTGCAGTTGAGTTGTAACTAAAACAAGAGAGAGAAATTTTTTCAGTGCTACCTAACTAGAATTAAACAGTATCTCAGTATTGTAACACAGAGACAGATGGGCAAATGAAGAGTTACACACAGAAAATTTACACTTAGGTTCTCTAAGGAGCAGGAAAAATGGTTTTGCAAATTATTTTCCAGTGTTATGCTGGAAAGCCCTACAGTTATTTCATAAAAGGCCGTTTTATTTCTTTGTTTGCTTATTCCTTACATTCCTTTAACACCAAATGGCATTTTTCTTTACTAATGTCACTGTAGTCCAAAGACCAGGAACAGCAGTAAGCTTATTAAAAATTAAAAAGGGCCTCTGAGGTAAAATAACAAGAGATGCTTGACTATGCTTTCAAAGATTTTGGAGTTAGGTTTGGGGTTTTTTTTCTCCTGAAACTAATTTTTTTTCAGGGCACCTGCAATATTCAAACCAGAGGACATGGAGAATAGGTTTTCAGGCCAGAGGGAATATATTTCTTAAGAAAAGACTAGGAACTGAATGAAGGAAAAAAAAAAAAAAACAATTATGGTTAAAGCCTCCCTCTTTTGGGCAGTTGCTGTTGTTGCGACTAAACAACCAACACGGTTGATCACCAATGAGAATTCAGTTATTGTATAGTTGCTTAAGTTTAACTCATAAGGCTGAAATACTCAACGTGGTCAAAGAATTAAAATAAGGCCTGGGAATAAGATGTGGCATCCTACACATTCGTATGATTTCAGGAAAAAATAAGTTTGCATCTACAGTTTTGAGATTTCTGATGCAAATATTTACGTTTCTATTTTACCCCTGGAAAGAAAGAAGCCCCATGCGTTATAATAAGAACACTGAAGTCTGAACAGCAATCTATATACTCAGAGAATTTATTCATACCAGATAATGTTTTTGGTACCATCTTAATTCCAAAACTTACTTTAAAAAGAAGAATCAGATCTCTAACTGGTAAAAAAAAAAAAAAATACATATTACAGTCCAGAAACTTATTATTTACGAGTCCAAACACGAAAGATTGCACCTGGTGACAAAAATTTTGTTTAGCTAGTAAAAGAGCAAATTGCTGTTGAATCACTGATGCAAAAGTAACCAGGGAAGCACAAATTATTTGTTTAACATAATTCTAACTTATCTGTGAGCTGAACTGCAATATTTTTTGCAATATAGTCCAAATAAATTATTTGTGTTACTGTTGAACAGGTGGCAACTACCTAAAAACATACTTTGAAGTTTACAATACAGCAAGAAGACGACAAGGCGTTTGCATGAGTAAAGGTGAAATATGCCAAAAGTTATTAAAAATTTAGATATAATGGATGCATATGTCCTATTCTTAATGCTTCTAGATAAAAAAGATTTATCTGATCATGGCAATGTTTCCTGTTTCTTTTAGTGAAGGCATAAATCTTTGCACCTGCTCATTAATGTGTTCAAACTTTTTTCCCCTTTCTGCTTAAAATGTAGGTAATGTTCCCCAGAGGCTGTAATGTAATATTTAACCAAGTTATTTACTTTGATTCTGAAATTGCAAACTATCGAAATCACAACCCCCCTAGTCAGTACTTAAGCAGTAAAAATTTAAATTTAATAGTCATTTTATGCGTACCTTATATATTAGGAATTAATTTCATAATTCCATGGTGATGATGAAGATATTTAGGTTATCTCTGACCAGCATCCATAAAGGTGTTTGATTTTGTTATCATGGGGAGAGAAGACAAGGGGAAGTTGATCAGTGCACAATATCATGTGTTTATTCCCATTCTCTGCTCTTTGCTCCATACAATTGTCTTGTCCTTTCAGTGACTTATCATCTGCTCTTTAGGCTTGATGAATTATTTTACTCCGATGCAAAAAAAAATTAAACACAGTGAATCAGATTTTTTACAGATAAGATATCAAAATAGCTTAATTCTAACTTAGAGTGACATCATGAAAAGAAAAAAAAGGGGGGGGGTGAAATTAATAGGTCTGCTAAGTCAAATTAATACAAGTTGGGACCAAAACCAAAGTGGATTGATTTTAATGCATATTTATCTTATTACACTGACATACATTAAGATTGTCTGGATGCCTTAACTGTGCATTTCTATACCTTCCATTTCTTTTACATTCAACTTTAACTCTGACTTTACAGAATTTGTGCTATTTGTTTAGGGGACGACTGTAGCATTAACTTTTTTTTAATCTTAAATTGTATTTTTAAGAGTTGGCTTCAATTTTATTCCATTATTTTTACTTTTTGTGTGCGTGTGTTTGTCTCTGGAGGTCTACAGAGTGAAGAATTTATTTTCAAATGTTTTGCGAATAACTGTGTTAGTCTAGCCACGGCTTGATTCAGAATTCTTAGTGCACTTGAAATATTTAAGCATGTTAAAAATAAATCTAAGTATCCCATTATAAACCGTTTCAAGATCACACAGTTCGTAACTGAGAACAGAATAATATGATAACCTGAATAAAAGAAATACTGAGACAAAATGTGTGTAACATATTAAACTGAGTATACAACGAGAGTTTCCAGAAGGTGTTAGGCACACTGTGCATTCATGAGAGCCAATACAGGATAAATCTGTGACCTTTTCATGCATCTGTTCCTTTCCCCTTTCAAAAACCTACTGATCTTTGGGGAATAATTAAACTTAGTATATCTGGGTGTGGGGAACTTTCCTTTTTCCTCCAAGAAGGAAAAAAATGAGGTTACTAAGTGGAGTTACAGGCATAGAAAACTTTCCGGCCCCAGAAAAAAGGACGAAAGAAAGAAATGGGTAAGAACCTCAAGTGATGTAATTTCAGGTGATTCCACTGAAATGGCTGATATAGACATCAGTTTTAAGGTGAAAAAGACTATTAGACCATCCTGGTCAGACCTCCTGCATAATGCAGGCCAGAAAATTCCATCTAGTAACTCCTGCTGAGTTGATAGATCTCTTGATTTACTCAAGAAGAGGATTTGGCTCTCCACTTTTTGAAAGATCAGTAGATTTTCTCCCAAGGAGGTAGAATTTCATGAGATGGCTGCAATATTTGATTCAGTGTTTGATTTGAAAAAAACACTTACAATTTTGATCTATGGTGACTGTGAAGGTGTCAATAACCCATGCTGGCCTCCCAAGGCATTGGTTCACTGCAAAAGTGAGAGGGCAGTGTTTCAAAGAAAATGAAAACCTTTTTGGAATCCCAGCAACAAATGTCCAGATGACAAGGTCAAATGGCAGATGTCTTTGTTATTGAATACAAAGAAAGGTCACATATGGAATGAGTTTCTGATTTTTAAGAGAATTTTAACTGGCACCTTGTAATAAGACATCAGAAACAAGGAATAAAGAAGCAGCCTAGTCATAGAAATAGAGAGTTCACCTTATAAATGACATGAGCACTAGACATGGACACAAAAGCAGAATGAAGAGATACAGCATTTATTTCTTGAGAGATCAGATAGCCCTCCATAAAATAATTTGTTTTCTCAGTGGTTGGATTTTCTAAGCTTGAGATCAGTCTCTTTTTTTTTCTCTGCACGCTAGAATTCACAATAAGCAGAAAGTGCCATTGGCTTCAGAAAAATGTGTGCTTGGTGTTTCAATAGACATAATAAATGTGGTTGGCTTAAAAATGGAATATTTGTGGTGGTGGAAGTCAAAATCATTGATTCACTTCAGTGAAGTGATAGAGGAAGGAGAGGTTAGTTTGCAAATGAGAAACCTGCTTATTCAAATTATCTCAGTTCTGTTACTTTGGTGAAGTAACTCTGAACCAACTGAAGTAATTATAGCTAATTTTAAGAAAAGTAGACTTAGATTTTTTGAATGATAATAATCTGGAAATAATGCTACAATGGTCTTGAAGGGCAGGTTGGACAGAAGAAGCCAATGGCAAGAACAGACGACCTAAATTTTAGTAGAAGCTGGGCACTTATGAATAGTCCATTAGGGGCCAAATCCTATGAGCCAGCTCCTGCAAGCAGAGTTGCCAAATGTCCTGACAAAATAAGAGACAATTTTGATTTTTTGTAAAATGCCCCAGTACCCCAGTAAAAGAGTATAGGTTCCCATTTTTGCTGTAAGTCAACCATAGCCATTTTAACCCAGCACACTGAAACCAACCCATAGGTTATTCATGGACCACGTGGGAACCTCTCCCGCTGCTGCCTGTGCCAGCTGGCTGTGTCACAGGGAGACGCTGCTGGGGCAGTAATACATCTGGAGCAGTTTGAAGCCAAAAGGAACACTGTCACCCCCAACAGTACTCCTCAGTGTATTTGAAATTGAATCCACAACTCCCAGCACCTAGAAGAACGCCCTGACCATCCAGCTATTAGACAGGGGCAATGATATTGCTACCCGGCAGAGATAGCACTCTGGCAGACACTTACGGCTAAAGCAAGTTTCCCTCAGAAATGATGAATTCTGCATTGTGTTCACTGAGCGAATGCAGAGAGATTTCTATTCTGTCCAATTTATTTTGGGTTTGAAGTTATTTTTGAATTCCTATGAATAATTTTTGGCTAGGAGCTTTTTCATAAGCAACTTACATATTGCAAGGCCTGAAAAAGCAGTGGGACAGATTCTCCGTTCGTCGAAGTCAGTTTTGGTCCATGGTCTACGGGTAACATGGAACTGTGCTGATTTAGTTTAGCTCAGAATTTAGCCTAACATTTTGATAGGCCACGACAAGTCAAATATCTAATTCTGATGCCTCACTGAATAAGCAGACGGCTTAGAATTACGGGGAGCCGGATAAACCCCCATAATCCAAGAGGAAGA
>NW_009214006.1:0-32096 GCF_000690835.1 Fulmarus glacialis
ATGGGGTTACAGAGAAGCTAAATTTTACGTATCATCATCTCACTGCTGCTAAATACTTTGTGATGCTTTGCATGTGAAAGATGGTGACATATAAAGATTAAATATAATATAAAGATAAATAATATAATAGAGATTGTGACATATAGTCTGTCCGGCTTCCTGTCATTACTTTTCAGCTTTGTCTGTTCTGGGATTATTTTTTTCTGGTAAACTTCTTGTTTGTGAGCTTTGGGTTAGAAGGACTTTAAGTTCTCTGGTGATAATTTGGGATGAAGATGGTAGCAAACAATCTTCCTTGAATAGACTTAGATTTTTCAGGAATAAAATAACTTCAGAGTTTTGAGAGCTGAGCGTTGCAATGCTGGAATGCCAGCAATAAACAGAGATTTAGGAATCAAAGTATTTTGGTTTAAAAGAAATCGTTTTTGTTGTGAGAGAATCTAGGTGTATGCCTTTGAATCACCTTTGCTGTCCTCTTTCTTTTGTATTTGTCTTCCTCTTTGTTGTGCTCACTCTTTATTTAAACAAATAATTTAAAGAGTATAAATTTAAATGAAGAGTTTAAAAGAAGAATTGTCATTAGATGGAGGTCCTTTAACTTCTAAGTTGCTTAAGTGCCAAAAGGAGTAGTAAATCTTGTGTAAAGCTGATTTGGCCTCTTTCGAGTTGAAATACAATTCCTCCATGTGCAGCCAGCATGATTTTTCCTGACCTCTGTTGATACGTTTAAGAGCTATGTTAGTGCAGGATATAGAACAGTAACAAGTTTATTTTGTGAAATGGAATCCTGAATTATAAATGTGATGAGATCATTGTAACAGAAATCAATGACAACTTCATTAGGTATTTGTGACCTGCAGGGCAATTAAGACAGCAATTTTGGAGACAAACTAGATGTCTAATATCTTGAATTGAATTTTCTTTTTCCTGTTTTTGTGTTAGGATAGTCATCTTGGCAAAATAAGAAGATAATAAGCAAAGTCAAGGCTCTTTCTCCATCCTCCTTTGATCATCGGCCTATTATCTTTAAGATCTTTAAGATGTGAAGAAACCAGGACCAGATTGCTTTCCCCCCTTCGCCATTTAGATGAAATGCTAGGTCTTCCTAGGATGCAAGAATGATTTTTGCTGTGTTCTAGTAGCACCTTCACATTCGTTCATGTAACCTGTTACTGTTAGATGCTTCTGCATACTGTATGCTCTTTCAAGAGAGCAAGTGTATGCAGAATAACTTCAATTTTTGAAGAAGATAGATAGAACATGGAAACAGTTTAAAACCTGTTTTATTAAAAACAGATTCCTAAATACTCTTGTTCTTAAGAACTTGCATTTGCAAAAAGCATCATGCACATCACATCACCTGCCACTGTTTCCCTTAGTTAAGGGACTGTTTATCAAGTCTTAGTCTTAACAATCTCATGGGCTTCATGTGCATGAACGTTGACTGCTAGAGGGAGAAGTGGTAAACAACCTCGTAAGTGACAGCCCCTTGGGTTTGTGGTAGGAAATGGTGCAGTATCATTCTCATGTCTTAAAGCCTGCATTGTTTCCTTAGTGTTTCCAAGGTTAAGCGTTTGGCTTCGTTTGAAATCGGTGGCATGTCGTTTTCGCCAGCACTAATTGTCAGAATAGTGTGTGTGTATTGTTAGTAAAGATGAAATGATTCACTGCCTAGTTTTAGTGTTCCTCCTGGAAGTCGCCCAAATAAAGTTCTTGATAGCATTTCCAAATGCTATAAAATTTTTAAAGTGCTTGAAGATTTCAAGGGAGAAACAGAGCCTATGGGTTTCATAGCATATTAGATAAACCTATTCAGTAGTTTGGGATGTGCTTGTTGCTGTGATTTGAAGGAAAAATAGTAGCAGATGAAAGGGCTCTACTAGACAAGCTCTGGCAGATTTTGCTTCAACAGCTTAAGAAATTACTGTCTGTTGACACCTTGCGCCATTTTGTAGGAGGTGAGTGCCCCAACAGCAAAGGCAGAACTGAGCTTTTGTCTGTAGCGTTCTTGCTTTCTCCAAAGAGGTGGAGCAATTGCTCCATGTGAGGACAATACCTTCTTGAACCGCTACAGTTTGAGCTGCCAAAGAGGCTTTCCCCAGCAGCAAGGAAGGCTTTCAGCTGGGACCTGATCCAGTCAAAAATCCCATTTCCGTGAAGCGTTTGCTTTAGAGGAACAGCCTGAATGAGCATGCAGGCCTACCGTGCATTTGAATGTTGAGGCAGTCCTTTGATCTGAGTTTGCCTGGTCCCTAAGACCAGGAGAGGTAGTCTCCCACTCTTTCATAGAACAATTTTGCTTGCGCTGATGTTGAAGTAAAACTTTGGAAAGGGCACGCTTGCTCAATACGTTTTGCGGGGTTGACAGTGGTCCATGGCTCACGATGCACAAGTATGCGGAATTTATCTGAAAGCAGAACACTCTTGATATGGCACTACATATTTTGTATTTTTATAAGTAGAGGGTATAAGGACTTTTTCTTATTGTAGCTGTTCAGCACTTGTTCATTGAATGCCTGTTCTCAGCTGATTCCCTGCTATAAGCTGTCCATGCAACCTGGAGAGGTGGCAATTGATCCGCTCAGGTTTAGCAGCCAGGTTTCTGTCCCTCGGTCCCTTGCAGTTGTCAGTGTCCCGGTTAGCTCGCTGCCCTGCATGGTGTCCTGGTGCCACAGCTGGTGGGCTCCTGGTGGGTTCCTTGTTGCCCGAGTGTTCATCTGCTCTGGACTAATGTACATGTGAGTGGGAGCTGTGGAAGGCATGTTAGGGAAAGGGTGCTCACAGGGGCAGCACGCCAGGACCAGGGGAGGTGGATGACTTGCTCTGCTAGCCCTGCCTCGCCTTTCCTGAGCAAGGAGTTTCTGCCCTCTGTTCCGAGGTGCTGCTCCATCAGACTTCAGATGCCAGCATAAACATTAACAGTTCTGCTGAATGTCTTCTCACTTCACCCAGGTTTCGTTCTCTGAAGATTTGATTACAGTGTAAATTCCAGATTACAGTTCACCAAATGAGCTTTGTAACATATGTCTGTTTTTAGAAATACTCCAAACCCATAAACTGAGCCCAGAGTCACGGGAATTATGTGCTTTAAACAGAGGCACTGGAATCCTGCTGCTCAGCTCAACCAGAGGAATAGTTTTATATGTTGCTTCTGTGTCCCTGTGTGTCTGTCCGAAATAATATCTGAAGGCTTTGGTTCACCTACTCTGTATGTGGTTGCCCTTGATACTGCATGAGGCCCTGTTCCAGGTTGCAAATGCAAACTAAGGTTTTCTTCCAGTGTACAAGAGGTCAGGCGTAAGAAACAAACTATATTAAATGTGTAAACCTCAGTGTAAGCTTTTATAAATAAAAATCGGGAGACCATGAAAAAGCATAAATGGAGTGAAGCAAGAGCAGAGTTTAGTCAGTATATCCAGAATAAACCCTGTATTGTGTGTGCAGTATCTCCCTGCCACACATTTGTCTGTGTGGGTGCCCTGAAAATGTACGTTGCTTCTTTTTCTTAGCTTTAATAAATACCAGGCAATCTAAGTCATCTCCTTTTGGGGACAGGACTAGTAACTAAAAACTTCTTAGTGCAAAGGGGAATTGGTAAATAGAGAACCAATATTAGCACACGAATTGTTGGACTTGCTTAGACTGAAAAATGGAAATAGTGGCTGGTTGTACCCTGTCAGTTTTAATAAATGCCTCCTGCTCTACCAGAGAAGTGTTGTTTTGTTCAGCTTCGCTACTCCTCTTTAAAAGTGGCTAGCTGCTCTGGTGCTTCATGGTTGTGAGGCTGACCATTTGTGTGAAACAAATAAAGTCATTTTAATACAGTCGTGTTTAGCAGGTCATAATTTACGCACGTGAATGTTAGTGTCTTTTGCTGTCACAGACTGGTTTAAATCTCATCAGGTTAGATGCCATCAGTGCTGAAGGAGTTGAGGTGACAAGTAGTACAGCTGGGTTAGCGGCTGACAGAGCGAAGGCAGGAAAGGTATCGACCAGAGAGTGTCTGTTCCTTTAGGGCACCTGTGTTTTAAGTGGTGTGATGAGTTAACGTGCATTGAGAACTATTTTGCAGAAAACATGCAGTCTTAATCTGAAGTGTTCACTAAGTGTGTAGGGCTGCCAACCAGCGTTGTGGCTCGTGGGTATAATGCTTATGGGTTGCAGAGGCAACCTCTGTCTTCTTTCCATCCCAGACCTTGGACATAATCTCTCTAAGGTAGAGTCTTTTACTGTCTCTGGTCAAAAATTCACACGTGAAACGTGGTGAAATTTATTGCTAGCGTTACCTCGACTGCGGGATTACCTCATGGCTCTGATATGCTTTTACTGGGGAATCTGATCTTGTGCTTTGCTGAGAAACCCCTGCAGTCTGATTTATCCCCTCAGTCAGCTCTTTGCTCTGTTTTGATGATCTTTTTTTTCACCTTGGTGAATCCCAGTTTAACAAAATGTTATTCCCAGGACAGCTCTCATGTCACTGACTCAGTTGTATGAATGGTTGGTTTTTTTCATGGGTGCAAAAACTCATTCTGTAAGCGCTTTGAGATTCCCCAGTGCACCCCAAGACAGGCCACGTGCTAGGAGTGATGCCTGAAGGCTGCTCCTGGTGCTCAGTGCTGCCCACCCTTAGCACAGCTCTGGAGCTTTTGGTGTCCTGCATGGACGGGGTACCGGCTGTTCGCTGGGTGCTATTATCAGCCAGAAGGACCTCCTGAGTGTCGTAGTCAGTGTTTAAGCCTCCTTCACTGGTACAATTAGGCACAATTAGGGAGCATCAGAGGCTGTGCAAGAGTACGTTCCTAGTGGTGGTGCTGAAGCTTGGCCTCTTTGCCTACAGCAGACACTAAGTGTGTTTCACAGCTGAAAGGTAGGACCTTTCTTCAGACGCTTGTCACTCAGCAAGTATCACTGGTGTCCCTGGAGAGGCACATGCTCTTTGGATGTGAAAAGTGGCTAGGGGGTTGTCTGGTGTTAGGGTTTTATACTTGGAAACGTAAACTGTGTTTGCAATACTAGGAGCTGCTCTGTGTCTCTGGTGGCTGTGTCTGGCCCTACTGCCTTGAGCTAGAAGTTTGTCCTCTCATCTGTGGCTGCAGATGTAGGAAGAGGACTTGGAATACCAACAACAAAGTGGACCAGTAGTGGGGAGAAGCTTATTCAAGACGTCTTGGAAAGAGCCTTTTTGAAAAGACCTCCTTTGCATTTGAGCACATCAAGTGAAGGCTTAGTATGAAAACAGAAAGAATGAAAATAAAATGTCACATGGATATCTGGATTAAAATTAATTTAGGGAAGAGGTATAAAGGATTCTTCCAGACATGCTGTGGATGGGATGCATCTTTCCAGGTTTTGACTGGTTTGCAGATTGGGATTTCCTGGTCTCCTTTTTCAGCTATAAAAATTACTTGAGCTGTATTGTTGCTCCACTGTATATATTAAAAGACATAAATTATTAATTTGTGATAAAGCCTCAGATACTGCTGGATGTGATACTGTTCTGACTCTTCAACACTTAGTGAACCAGTGAAAGATGAAGCTGAGCTGTTCAAAGCAATGACAATAATATAAGCAAAGGTTTAGCAATTTCCCTTACTAATGTGTGCTTAAGATACTGTGGTGAATATACCATGGCATAAACTGTTACTTTATTAAATATTTTCATTAATTATTTTCACTTAAAAGGTAAGAGTGCAGTAGCAAAATTTGCTGATGGTGCACCATAGGGGCATTATCAATACAGCAGAAATATTGTACAGGAAAAATGGAACAGGTTTGAGGTTTTCAGAAGTAGGAATTGGATGAAATTTAGTAAAGTGCAGTGTCATGCACCTAAGTACACGTAGTAGTTCTTGCTCCAAACTCATCAGTTTATGTTTTATTCCAGTGGCACTCTAGAGATTCTCAGGCTATTCCTGTAAGGCCTGCAAAATGTGGTTTGAAAATGCATGTCCATCCTAACTATTTTAAAATCGCTGTATGGGTATCTTCAAGTGGGGAAAACATCTGTAATTAATTATTAGTGGGATGACTTGTAACACCAGTGACTAAAGCTGTTGAAAAATGCCATCCTAGGATGCAGAAATCCAGGATGCTTCCATTAAAGACAGAATATTTTACTCATGCAGTCAGTTTTATAATCTGTCTCTTTTGGTTTTTTCTTTTTTTTTTTTTTTTTTTTTTTTTTTATTTATTTATCCAGGTCAGCCAGTTCAGACAGCTCTATTCCAAAGTGATCAATGATAAGCATGATGACGTTATGGCAAAGTTTGGAGCAATCCTGGCACAAGGCATTTTGGATGCAGGTAATTCCCCAAACATTTAAAGCAGTCAAAATTTCTTAAACTTGTTTGGCTACAGTATCTGTAATAGCAAATTTCATTTGGGAGATGAGGTGCTGGCTTTATGCCTGACATATAATAGTAGCAAGAAATCTCAAATTTCAAGTCATTTTAGCTAATTAAAGAAATAAACCCTGGTTTGTAGTTTCAGCTTGTATCAGCATGCTTCTGTTAGAAGAGACTCAACCCAGTCATTGGGGCAGAATTTGTGTCCAGAAGTCTGGACAAATATGATCTTTTTGCTCTAAGTCTGTTTTGTCACCCTGAATGTTGATTTATAGCATGATAGGTTGCTTCTATATTTTTCTAAGTAAGCACCTGCTCCAGAAATTTGGAAACCTTGTGGTATCCAGTCCTCATATTTTGCTTTTTCTGTTAAAACTTGACATAATCAGTTTAAAATATATATATATGTTTAAAATATGTTTTTAATAACTAGGTTTTGGCTCTTCCTGATTATTAAGAGAGGTGTTGCACAAAGAGGGAAGTATAGTTAATTGCATCAGTGTTATTTCAGAAGACCCAGTTAGTTTCACAGACTGTTACCTTTTTTTAGCAGAGGAAACATCATTTCATGAGTGTTAATGACTAAATGTTGAGCCAGGGATAGGATTCTCTGAAGTCATTAGCATTTCACAAGGGTTAAATTGCAGGGCCTATTAAGGAAGGCTTCTGTAAGCAAAGAGGACAGACAATGTTTTGTTTTGAATTTTCCCTTCTGCTGGAGTTAAGACTTGTACAGTGCTGTGTGTGTCAATAGCACCCCCTTTCCAAGTTTCCAAACACAGTTTCTCCCCTCTGGTCTCTCATGCTGTGGCCTTTTCTTGCCTTGCACCTCCTTACTCCCTGCGGCAGGTAGAAACAAGCTGGTTTTCCCTGTACTCCGAGATCAAGGTTAGTCCTGAAGTCACGTAAGCAAAGGAGTCTCATATATTTGTCTCTGTGGCATGGCTTGAGCACAGCACCATGCACTGTGGTTACACAGTGTCTGTATGAAATTACTACATCTCCAAGCCATGTGGTGGGGGGAGAAAAACTTAGGGCTGCCTGGACCTATCTGCGTAGAAGCAAGCTTAAAAAGCGCTCTTCCTGGCGGACATGTGGCACTCAGGCTGCTCTGTGCTCTATGACTAGGGCTACTCAGAGAAGAAAGCAACAGAAACCACCTTCTTTGTCTTTCTTGCCTCCCAGGTACCCCTCCTGGAGCTCACACTCTGAGCAATATTCTTGGCACAGCACTGTTAGAATAATTTTGGTCATTCCCATACTCATACTGTGTTGCTGGGAAGCCAGAGCCAAGCTGGCTCAGAGATTTTTCTCTCAGCAGTGCAGACCTGCTTCAAATTCTGACCTTTAAGATTAAATCATAAAAATGCTGCTAAAACCTTATTTGCTTCCTGTGTCACTCATGTATTGTATAATGACTTGGAAACCAGAAGCATCCAATTTTAATAAACTACATGTGAATTTGTGCCAACTTTAACCTCTTTATTTCTTGCTGAGCGGCTGGGGGAAGGCTGTGAACTACCCTTTCTTAACCTATTGCCACTTTCATCAGAGCCTCTTAAAAGAATAAATTCTTTTTATCTCTCCCATACAACTACAAGTGCTTATCTGAAACAATGAGCTATAGAATTTAATTATCACTACCAGGAAGAAAAGGTTCTGTGTGTCATCTGCCACAGTTGGGGCAACTGAGTTTCGGTTTTTTTGTTGGGTTTTTTTTTGTGGGGGAAGGAGAAAAGTATAATTCTCTTCCAATGATAGGCTTTGATTAAAAGCGCAAGATTTCCAGTGCGCAACTGGGAAATGATGCACTGGAGGTAGGTTTTTTCCTCTGACAATGAGGCAGTCATTAGACTGGTAGTTTCATAGAAGGAGCAGGGTACCTTGGGAGCACTGAAACGGAAATGAAGAATTTGGTCATTGTGTAATTGTTAGCCCTCAGCAGCTACATTTTTACTTCTTTAATAAAATAAGAAAAATGTAGACACTCTAAATTTAAACGTAGGGATTTTTTTTCCCCCCAAACCTCTTAACTTTTGTAATGCTCCCTTTCGTGTACAAACATGCTCTCTTGTTCCAGGCTGATTACTCCCTTTCTGTTCTTTGCAAAATCAATACGCTTTATTTTCTGGAGTATGTATTTGTAAATGTGAGCTACAAAAGGGATATAATTACCTAATTAGATGTCAGCATTTTACCTGCTTGAAAACTATTTTGCCCTCTGGACTCTAGGTATCGTCTCTGGTTCTTAATGCCACAATTCTCAATCGGTGGCGAAAAAAGGAGGAGCAGCAGTCACTACACAAATATCTGTGTAGTATATCTGGAAAATCCTTTTCTCGATATTTAGGAAAGGTTTGGGTGGGGTCAGCAGTGCAATGGGTTGGGGACAGAATGTAGCATTGGGCAAAGAAGTTGTTGACAGCCTGATGGTGAATGTACTGGATTCTCCACAGTTTGGAGACATTTGTAATGAGTGATGAAAAAGAATGTGTCATCCAAATTACAGAGGAAAGAGTTGTTATCTCTTCATTGCTGTCTCTCCAATATGCGTCTCACATGATGTGTTATATTTTGGATGTTAAGGACTTTAGTACGAAAACATAAACATTGATGCATAAGGTCTGCTCTCCCATGTGTTGAATTCAGTGCTACTGTTTCCCGCCTTTCTCTTGCCTGTCCCTGTTCATGAGCTCTTCATGTAAAGTTGGGTCTAACTCTCTGGTAGTTAGGAAAAAAGCCATTATCTTGTGCTAATGTTTTTGTCCATTAGATTAGAGCTGCCTTGTGTTTCATTGCCCATGTGAATCAGGTTGCTGGCACATGCTGAAATCAACTCTGCTGGGGTTTTGATGGCCCATCCTGTGAGATTTTGACTTTTCTGTGTTGCTGCTGCTATCAGTTCAGGTCATCCTCGTTCACTACATAGATGAAGCGGATTATAAGTCTTTGCTGATAGAGAAAGAAACAGTATGATATTGTTTGAAAATCGGATGCTGCCTAGGCCAGGGTTAGAAGCTAATTTCCGAGGTCCACAAAGCATCTTTATCTAATGACTGTTGTGCTGGTGTGTCGTCCTGGGCTACACTGCCACAGTATTACCAAGTGCCACCATGACTATGTAAAGAGTGAGTTCATCAAAGTATATAAATCATTGGCGTCTGCTTGCTGCACTGCCCATCTTGTTAACTGACATTGAACTTGAGCCAGCAAATCCTCATGGCCTTCAAAACAGACACTTGAATTCCAGCAAACCTTGCCACAGTAGCAGTGTGAACTCTGGAAGATGGACCCCATAGTACTACCCAAGGAGCCGTGAAAATTTTTCTTGTGTGTTTTTGGATTTTTTTCCAGGCATCATGTCACAGCTCTCATCCATCCAGCCAAAGATCTGGAATGTGTTCCCTTCCAGGTTGTCAAGTCTGCTACTAAATCATGAAGATAAATCACAGTTGTGCAATATCATGTCTCCCCACCTTTCCTGCTCCGTGCAAAACCCTGGGAGTGAGGGTGGGCTCTGTGTGGGTGTAAAACAGCAGAAAGCAGTAGCATGACAGCATCGTTTGAATATGAAATCTGTTACTCATCCAGGAAATTCCAGAGATTGGATAATACAGTTCTAAAGGTTAAAATAAATTCTGAAAATTACAGTCCAAAAGTTTGATAAAGTCTAGTTAAGCTGCTTGTGCAAAATTCACTGGGCTGCTTGATCCAGAATATCTGCAGATTACTGACCTGGCCCTTATACAGTGATGCAGTGAAGAAAAGTTCAAAATAAAGATGGGGGAGAAGACCAGAAATTTGAGTGTGCAGTGTTTGACATGTTTATGGATGGCACAAGACCTGAGGCAGTCCCTCCTTAATGCTGTGGCAAATTCAAGTACAAAGGCAAGAGATAAGTATTGGAGAAAATAATGAGAAGCAGAGCAGACCTAGCAGCAGTAAAAGATGAGACTGTATCATTGTCTGTCTTCAAAAAGGTGGCTGGAAGGAGTTCTCTAGTCAAACAGCAGGAGATGTATTGCTACCACAAAAGGAAAAGCAAGGAGATTGTATGTATGCAGAGTATCCTACAGGAGGGCATCAAAATCCTCCATCTTCCACTGCTTTTCCTGGGACTAACACTGACAGATACCTAAGATGAGATTACTGCTTTGTTCAGGGCTTTCATTACTTTTGGCAGCAAAAATTAATTTTGCTTGTCTTTAAAACTCAGACAGCTCCATTGCTGCCTGGCCCTATCAAGGTGGCTGTTTGTGCGAGGCAGAGGAATGCTACTCCAGTTTGGGATTTTCCGCTGTAAAGTGCTGTGAGTTTGCAAGGAGCGGGCATTTGTATTTTAACAAAGTTAACCTCCCTGCACCTGGTCTTGTCAGCAGTAATGGACTTGCCTGGTGCCCTCTTCAACTCAATTCACTGTGTTCATCAGAAGACTGAAGATCAGATTAACACTTTCTCACTCTGTCTGCAAGCCCAATCTTTCAATTTGGTTTCTGGATGTTTCTGCACTACATCAACATATGGAGTTGTTTTGGTCTCTGCTTTGCAAGTACAAAGCTAAGACTTGGTTGTCTGGCAGAGATGTAATTTTGCTGCAAAGTCTGCAGGAGCTTGTCTCTCTGCTGCTCAGATTGATAACGTCTAGAAGCAACTTCTGAAGTTGCTGCTGTTTACATTTTTTTCTTTTACATTTTTACTGAGATGGTGTAGGATAAAAACCTAGGCATATTTCTTCTGAATAACTGACAGTTCAGGGAGACAGTCACAGAAAGAAAAGCTTCTGTGTGCACTGTTTTCCTTGTGAGTCTTGTCTTGTGGATCATCTATATGCTATGTTTTAAAACTGCTTATGGCAAAGGTTTGCCTTTTTCTCCCCCGCTCGCTGCCTTCTGAATTGTACTTTTTTTTATATCCTGGCAAAATGAAGGGCTGTATTCATTGACTGTGTTTGGGTAATATCTAGCGGATAGAACAGTTTGGTTGTTACACTGCCGGTCTGTTTTGCTGCGTAAGCTGAGATCAGAGTGAAGGAGGGAGGTGTATTCCAGAGGAGAAAGCTGATAGTGTTGTGGCCTGGCTTGCACTATGTAGCCCCCTTCACAGCAGCTGTTTTAGAGATGCATCGCTCAGGTGTCTTTGTGGAGTACCCAAGAATGCATTAACTAACTTACTTCATTTATGATTCCTTACAGGGGGCCATAACGTAACTATTTCGCTGCAGTCGAGGACAGGACATACTCACATGCCTTCCGTGGTGGGGGTTCTGGTCTTCACCCAGTTCTGGTTCTGGTTCCCCCTGTCACACTTCTTGTCGCTGGCTTTCACCCCAACCTGTGTCATTGGCCTTAACAAGGATCTGAAGGTACGTAATGAGCAGAGAGAAGAGGCACTGATAGCTGCTTGGAAGATTTGAATGGTCTGGGAGGGGTGTGCATGGATTTGTTGGTTTTCTTTGCATGTCTCCAGCTTGTTTGTGCCAGAAGAGGCGCTAACTGGAAGAAGTCTGAAAAGCAGACTTAAATTGCAGAGCTGGTGGTGGGAATAGGGACAAGAAAAACTGTAGAGAGCAGACTTTGACCCCTTTACTTCAAAGTAGCTTACAAAGAAAGGAATTCTAGTCAGTATATGTGGGCAGAGACCACCCTGTTAGCACTCCTGAAGATCAAGGTTATTTAAAAAAAAAAGTGTGTCGCCCCCTCTGCCTTCCCATATAAATTATGTGATATTCTCCCCTAGGAAAGCTAGCAGTAGGAAAACAGAATTTGTTTGGATTCCTTGGGGATTAAACATTAAACCGAGCAGTCATGGGTACTGCACTTTTCTTATGCATCTGTTCTCCCAGCTGATCAGCTGTGGTATGGCCCCTGCAAGCTGTGTACCATGGTGGGTCTCCTGTGCTGAAGAACTGAGCTAGTAACTTCCACAAAAAAGCTGCTGAATGTGGCAGCACAGGGGTGTGCAGCCCTCTCCTGTCATTGCTGCAGGCTTATTCTGCGATGCACAGAGCATGCATAGGGCTGGGCTGCTCTCAGAGTCCCTCTGTAGGACTGAGCCAGCTTGCTGGATTGCAGCTGCTGGACCAAAATCTTATGACTCTAGGTTGCTCTTCTCCACATATGTCGGGCTGAGCATTGAGTCAATCTACACACAGCTCAAAATTCTCCCTCTGTTTGAAAAGGAGAGAGGTTTGCATGAAAACGTTTCTTCCTCCCCAGTCCCAAATACTTCACAGAGGTTGCATTGCTGCTCGTCTCTGCACCTCCCCAGCAGTAATAGGCTGAGCACCTTTTTCGCTGCTTGGCTGTACTGCCATTTGGACTCCCTCTCCCCATCCTTTGGAGTTTCCAGAGAGCCCAAACGGCTGTAGGTGAGGTTATGTTGTGTAACTTGGCTTGCATAGCAAAGCCAGCTACAGGCTGGATGTATGTTATGGGCTGCACCACACCCACCTTGCTTCCTCAGAGCAGTCCCTCTTCTGTTGTTGCTCCCTGATGTGTCGTAGGGGAAGAGAGTTGAGATACTGCAGAAGTTAATTTAGTTTAAGAATTTGGATTGTCAAAAGATGCTTTCTGCCCTTGCTTAAGTAGCCGAGAGTAAGAGAATATGTGGCATTAGTAACCCACTCCCAAAATGTACTGTCCTTTTGCAAGAGGTTAATGTCAGGCAGTGCTTGATTTGCCCTAGCGTGCATTGACAGAGCAGATCTTCACTTAGATCTTAAACCAATTTTGTGTTAATACGAGCAGGCACAGCAACAACATCAAAACCACAAAAGCTTCGAAACAGTGAAAACAAAGCATGGTGACAATAGCATGGAGAAGGCTAGGAGAGCTTGCCAGAGTCGAATTATAGAATAATTAAATAACATTGTTCTAGTTGAACTGTTGCCACTGATAACAGTTTTCCAGCTTCCGGAGGGGGAGAAGGGGAAGCTTGTATTCTTTAGAGGATCTGTGTTTGTCTCTGCTGGAAGGAAAATGAAGCTAAAGTAATTATTCTGCTGTGGATTTCTTTCCCCTGCTTTTCTCATCTCTAGAAATTTTTTTAACTTTTTGTTTTAGATGCCAAAAGTTCAGTACAAGTCCAACTGTAAGCCGTCCACATTTGCCTACCCCCCACCTCTCGAGGTACCAAAGGAGAAGGAGAAAGAAAAGGTATTTGGGCTAGCTTTTTGTGTTGCAAAGACTAACTCCTAGTATAAACATTGACTTTGGTGGCACTAACAGGGAATCTAAAGAGCAAAAGAAAAATTGGCAGGCACTATTGTCTCTGAAAGAGAATTCTAGCTATTTTTTCCTGCTGCGCCTGGGACTGTTGCTGATCATGGCATACAACTGCTGTGCTACTGAGCCACTGGAACCTCCCTTGTCTCCAGTGGTCAAGCAGAAGCATTGATTAATAAAACTGTTTTCCATGCCCTACTGATTTGTATGTGTGTATCATCTTTGTGTAGCACCAAGTACAACGGGTCCTTGTTCATGACTTGGGCTTCAAAATGCTACTGCAGTACAAACATTGAGAATATTAAGTTGAACACTTCTCGAATAGTCCCATATGGATGGACAGAAGTGTACCTGGGCTCAGGGCAGTGGGCCCATGGATTGCAAAAAGGTAAGTATGGAACTGAGAATATCTAGGTACTGAAAAGGAACAGATGAGACCTATGGAACGACAAGCGGGACAATAGTGAAAGCAATTTGTCTCCTGGCGTGAGACGGTAAAAGCTGTTGAGCAGACCACAGCAGCAGGCAGAGCAGCCCTTAGGGAGCAATTGCAGCAGTGGAGACCTGAGGCCTGTCATGCTGATGAATGACATTTTGTGAAAACTGTAAAACATTTTACCAGAATTGATTGCTGGGCAGGACAGATTTCCGAGTCACCAAGGAACCCAGAAATGAACTCTGATGAAAGGCAAAGCTCACTGCTCATAGCTGCTTTCTTGCCTTTGGAATAGGATGGGAATTGGACAAATCCTTTCTCTTTTAAACTTCCCTGGCCAAAATTAAAATGTGCCAAGAATCCACATTTAGCCTAGAAAGCCTTACCAGCAATGTGAGAAATGCGGTTGTTTCCTGTCCCTCTGAGCAAGTTACTGCTTTACAGAGATATATCTCTCTATCTGTGGATAGAGAGATGTGCTCACTGGAAAGGAGATGTGCTGAATTCTTGTATTCGAGTGTTGCTTCTGGGTACTTTCTGGCTTAGGAGTGCCAAAGTCTCCTGAGGGCTCCTCCATAGGGCATTTTGCGTATCCACTTCTTTAGATCAATGAGAAACACAGCTGTCTGATTAGGACAGTGGAACAGCTTTAGGTCATTCTAAAGAGTATCTATATACATGTTTCTTTACCTTGGAGACTCTGGCAATGGGTTTTCTTATAACAAGAATTCCATTTGTTACTCTGTTAAAAATAAATAAACAAACCTCTCATGTAGAGACCCAGACAGTAATGATTAATCTCTAAATTAGGAAGTTTGCTCTCCTGCTGCATATGTGGCTGGACCCCAGTCTGCATCCATGGCATTTTTTTGTCCCATCTGTGCCATTTATTTGCTTTGACAGTAGTGTATTTGTCCCTTAAACAGAGCAGTGGGTAGGAAGTGGAATTGATCTTATTGACACCTGCACTGAGAACTGACGTAATACTGATTTCCCTTTGTTCCCCTGCCTGGGGAGCTGAAGCACAGCGTACAGTGTTGCAGTCACGCTGAATGCCTCCTCTGTTGACATATCCAGGTTTCCACTGCTGTGCTGTCCATCACTGCAAAAGCCAAAAAGAAGGAAAAGGAGAAGGAGAAAGAGAAGAAGGAGGAGGAGAAGATGGAAGTGGTGGGTGCAAACATTGAAACTTAAATGTCTTCTTCCCCCCCTTATAAATGCGGAAGGTGTATCATAAAAGCTGGCACCCACTTCACGCTGTTCCCGCTGCCACCTGTGTTGGTTCTGAGCAAAGCATTAACATACGTTTCAGTGTACTGCATCCACTGGTTAGCATCTTTACTCTGTGTGTGCTGTTAAAGGCAAGAGGTGGTATTATTTATGAATCCATTATTTTTGAGAAATAAATCTTTCCTCAGTATTGTTAAGTAACTGACTTCCTCAAAGGCAGAAGGTTGTTTTGACAAATTTGTGTGCCTTTAACTGCATGAACCTTTTGTGCATTATTTCATTGCCTGCCTTTTCTAGACCAAGGGAATTTTATCTCTTATCCATGTACTTTTCCTATTAATGTGGAAAAAGTCTTACTAATTTCATGTCCTTGGTACCTCTGACCTTTTAAAAAGAACTCAATGTTGTAGCAGTTGCTTGATGGTGTCTAATTCAGTTATGAGCACTGAAGAGTTTAAACTTTCTGGTTTTGGACATGTTTAACCCCCTATTCTGAAACGTTCACCTTCTTGGCAGCAATTTCTTATGTGCTTTGCCCATCTATCAAAATGCCAAACGTTTATTCACACCCACCTCAGGACCAGTTGAGCTTTGAGCACAGGATCCATACACTGCTCAGTAGTTATGGTGATTGCTTTGGTCCTCTGATGATTTCTTTCAGCTCATAGACCTGACACTGGAACTTGTCATCGTCATCTGTGAATAACATGTCAACCTGGAGCAAGCTGAGGGATAGAGAAATGGCTGGATAATGAATTTTTGGTGGTTGCTGTAATTTGGAAAACACTTGGCAGCTAAAATTCTTGCTGTACCCTGACAAAGAACCCTTCATTTTGTGCTCTACTAACAGATGCAAATATGCCAAGAACAACTATAAGCTGAAAATGAGTTATGCTGACAAGCTCAGTAGAAACCTTTCTCATTCCACTTTAACATCTCTGTGAGAAAAGCAATGTGGTCACAGAAATTTTTGCCTCTCTTTAAAATTAAAGAAACACACAAATAGTATGTGAAGAGAGTATGGCATAAGATGAAAGGTGTATGTGTAGAATAACCTTCTGAGACCTACTTAAATGTGGCCATGTTGTAGGCACTGAACTTTGTACAGTTGGCTCAGAAAATGAATCATATCATGCGTGCAAGGTAGAATCTCTGTTTTTTGTCTTTTTCCACTTTTATCAATGTTTGCTTGTCATCAAACATTGCCTTTTCTTCAAATTATTCTTACAGCACTATGTACTAAGCAAAATGTGCAGAACAAATGCATGTTTATTCTAAATTTGCTACAACTTACAGTTAAGTACAGTTGTTGAGAGGAAGCAGTATATCAGAAGGGATTCACGTGTCGTGTGTGTGTGTGTATGCTCCAGATGTCTGAAAAGTTTTCTTGGCTGAATCGAGCAGAAAAACGAGGATAGTAAAAAGGGAGCTTGCTGCCACCTGCTGTGTTTGAGTCGAGTGTTTTGCCATTGTCCTAATGTTTTAGAGGTATAATTGCTTTCCTGTTTTTATTTTATGCCTGTTATATGACTAGTAATCCATAGCTTCCAAGAGACCTGCACAGTGACAAGCAGTCACTGTGCCAGAGGAAGTCCTGTCTGCTGTGGCAGGACGTGCCATGCATTTGGTGGTGTCCTGATCATTTCCTATTGGTTGTTTCTGTCTTTTCTGCAGTCTTTTTTGTTTGCAACTCAGATGTTCCCGAGCAGGAGGGAAAACATTATCCATGTTCTTAAGTATGTAAAGGATGCTGTGTTTTTTCCTTCTGAGCTTTTGCCTCCAGCTGCTGAGTCATTGGTAAAGGAGGGTTTAACTGCAATTCCCTAGGGAGTCACTGAGGTCGAGTCATTTTGGTTGAGCTGCTGTCAGTGATGGCTGTATAGCTGCAAAAATACAAGGGCAGCTTTTGGCAATTTTCATGTGCTTAGTAATGATATTAAAGAATCTTCAGCTGTGAAGAAAAAGTGGTGAGTTTACAGAGGAAGTATTAGAAAGGGAAGCCAGAGGTAAACTGTTCCACTGCCACCTCTTGTTGAACTTATTTTCACCTGCAGTTGAGAGCGAGGCATTGCCATGGTGAGAGTACTTAGATCCACACTGGCATTGCCTGTGCCAGCTGATAGATATGTGTTAGGTTGTTCCTCAGCAGGAGGATGGCTTCTCACCGTGCTCTGGAATTGCTGCCTGTGTTAAGAGTAGCAGGTTGTACCTTACCCTCCTGAGTTGTGAAAGGGCTACTGTTAAAATCATGTTGATGTTCTGTTCCCCTTCCATAGGATGAGACTGAAAAGAAGGATGAAAAAGAAAAGAAAAAAGAGCCTGAACCCAACTTCCAGCTTCTGGACAACCCAGCCAGAGTCATGCCTGCTCAGCTGAAAGTTCTCACTATGACAGAGAGCTGCCGATATCAGCCTTTCAAACCAGTAAGCGTCACCTTCCTAGTCCATGTGCTTGACAGAGCGTTCCCAATGCTGGGCTAGTGCGTAAGGACCCAGAATTTCTGTGTGTACTTGGGAATGCCACTCACAGCTGTTGCATCACTGTAATGCATTACAGAGATTTGCGACTTCACTGCTGTCGTATTTGCTTTTTAATGTCCCTCTCTCTAAATGATCAAATGTAGTTCTAGTTGGGGGAAAGACAGAGCTGCTGCAAACCTTTTCACCATGCTAATGCTGCTTTATTTTTCTTTCTTCTTCTACATACGTCACATGCTGTAACCTGGATATCAATCAGATATACTCTTTGTATTAATGACGTTGCTGGGGACATAAAGACTGAGCCATGATCTTTACAATGGGCTGAGAAGTTATGCAGGCTCATTGTCAAAGCGATGAAATACATTAGGACTTGTGCTGGGGCTTTATTATTCTGCAGTGGGGTTTATACCTAAATGGAGTATTTTTTTCATTAAACAGATTTCTTATTCAGTTACATCGACCTTAGAAAAGTGCTTTCATCTTCTGTTAACACAGAGAAGAGATAGCATGTGATTGTCAGATGGAGAATGAAAAAGGCTTTTTACTATTAGCCCAACGGGTACCTATCTTTTGTGAGATGCTCAAATATATTGCAAAGCTAATAAGCTTGCTCCTGACCTCTAAATCTCCTGAGTCAAATTCTTCTGGCCTTTATTTTCGTTCAAGAAATAACACCCTTGACTTCCCCCTTTTGCAGGATTATGCATGGGAAAACTGTATTCAGAAGAAGTAATATTTTTTCCAGGAAAGTAGTCCTGTTTTTAGTAAATAGATTTCCTGGAATTCCATCAGCACATTGGAATTCTCTGTGCATCGTCCCCTTTTGAAACGTCTCCTTTAGCATAGCTGTGGAAGGATTTTTCAGTTTCTACCCTTTAAAGAGAGGAGGTGACCCAATTGGTATTTGGGAAGATCTGCGATGTGGTCCAGTAAGTGTCCACTCATGCAGCTGAAATGTGGACGTATGTAGCTGTTTGCTTCAGTTTCAAAAGAAGCCGAGTCCTTGGTGAGGGGAGTGCAGTTTCCTGCCTTAACTCCCCTGTAAATAGGTTTTGAAGAGACCAGAACAGTGCAGGTTTTTTTTCTGGGATTAGGGTGTGTAACCAAGGAGGCTCTCAAAACGGAGCTGATCTGGAGCTTTGCTCTGCTTTGGGGAACGCCAGAGTAAAAGGCTTCTTTGAAATGCTGTTTGTAGCCTGGAATCCTGCTGTGGTCAAAGCTCTGATCCCAGCCAGGCGTGACACAGCACTGCCTCTTCGCACCTCATGTTTCAGTCCTGGAGACGCACCAATTTGCTTTAGCCTGCCAGGATGTTTGGTTGTGATCTTTGTAATTAATTCCCCTTTGTTTTACAAGGTTTTGCTAATAGGATTCCTCAGTCAGTGGAAGCTAGTGATCAGATTAGTCTCTGTTTCAGATAGCCTCCTGGGAGGTGGCTCCACAGAGAGGCTTCACTAAGCTTTGTTGCCCTGAAAAGATGAGCCTTATAAAGCAATTATGGTTTAATTAGTTTTCATGTGGAAGCCCCAGACTGGGGCGGGGGTAAAGCTGTGAATCCAGATGCCATCTTCTATCGAACTGAGACTTAGATAGTGGAAATACAAACTGTAGCCTGGATAGGCTCTGTCTGTTCATCCCCTTATCAGGCAGGGATCCGGGTGGGCGTCAGAAGCTTTGCTCTCTGAAACTCACTCCTGCTGAGGTGTCTCATACGGCCTAGGATAAACACAAATGCTGCACCATGAGGCAGAGGTGAGCAGCTCTAATGCTTGCTGCACTTGTCTTGCAGCTTTCCATTGGAGGCATCATCATTCTGAAGGATACCAGTGAGGATATGGAGGAGCTGGTTGAACCTGTAGCAGCTCATGGTCCGAAGATTGAGGAAGAGGAGCAGGAACCTGAACCACCAGAGCCCTTTGAGTACATTGATGATTAAGACCTGAGGTACAGTGTAGCGTGCAGAGTCACCTTTGTTAATCCCAATGAAGGAAGAGCCTCTTTGGATCAACTGTGAAACAGTTGCCAGGACTCAGCACTCTTGTTTTAGCTCTTTGACAGCTCCTGCGCCAGATTCAGGAACATACACTCTGCCCTGATTTGAAGAGTTTGACAGCAATAAAAGAGAAATCCAGATCAGGCCTGACCCAGTCATACTGGATCTGGTCTCTAATCTCGCAGGCTTGGCTACTCTTGAGTAGAGCCTTGCTGGGCAGAGTTAGAGCAGTGGGGTCACAGGCAACAGCTGAGCTGGGAATAATAAGCTCATGAAAAATGGTCCCAGAAGGGCAAGTGGTTTATGTAACAAAGCTGTCATCTGCTTGACCTCAGTGTGGCAGGATTGGTCGAAAGAGAACTACTACTCTGCTTTCCGGGGTTGTCTTGTCTTCCAAGCACTTCTTAGCAGAATTTAAAGACACTCCAGTCGTGGGCTCTGTGGTGCTCTCTGAGCCCGACTTAACGATCCTTGTAGATCTGTTCCAGGCAATGAATGGTGCAGTTCTCAGGTTCCTTGGTTAAAGTGCCTGAACTGATGTGCAAGTTTCTCACTGAGAGGCAGAAACCCTGTTGCTTTATTTCCAAATATGGGCTGGCATGTCCCAGTGCTCCCAAGAGCAAAGATTATGCACTTGAATTGGTGGACGGGCAGGAAAACAAACTCCTTGCTAAAAACTGTTAATGTTGCGTCAGTGGCAGGCTCGGGTGAGTGTGTGGGGCCAACTACAAGAAGCCTTAGTTAAATACATTTGCTTTTCTGATTTCTCTCTCCTCCTCCTCCAGGATCATGTCCTCTAAAGAAGACACTATGCTTGATATCAGAAAGACAGACATGAAGACCTTCCTATCGAGAACTGCTGTTCAGTGCATGCAACCCCCATCTGTGCTGAGCTAAAGCTGATAGTCCGTGTTTTATGGCTGAAGAACAGATATATGCTATTTAGTGTACTCTTTCACAAAACCTTGTTTTCAAATAAATATATTAAAAACTCTTGACAGACAACTTGCTGCTTTAAAAAAAAAAAAAAGGAAGCCTAACCTGAAGCTAACACCCCAAATGTTAAAAACTAGACCCAAGTTGTGCATCTTCCCCCAGCAAAGCTTGATTGACTCTGCTCCTCTGTAGAGTCGTCGGGATCTGTGCACATCTCTGCTTTCTCTAGTGCTTGTTTAGGCTGAGAAAGGTCACCAACTCCAGTCTGGCCCAGCCGTAGCTCTGATGCTGCAGAGAGGGCAGGTCTCTACTTGCCAGCAGCTGTCCAGATGAGGTCTGCTTCCAAATTACCTCTGTGATACTGACTTTGCACTGATCTTCCCCCTTGCTCAGCTCATCCTGGTATTCATGTGACAGTATGGGGCTGACAGAAGGGCTCTGGGTATAAGTGATGGGGAAATGGGGCATGTTTCTCTTTGTTTCACAGAATCCCCTTTTTTTTTTTTTTCCTGTGTGCTTTCACTGCGTTCACCAAATATGAACATAATAGCTGATGTGAGCAGGCAGCTAGAAATACATTACAGGCCTAGATGGGGTGAATCCAGACATGCAAGTTGTTACACTGATGTGCCTCATTAGCCAAGGCGGGATTTACAGTCAGGGGTATGGAATGAGCAGCAGTCAGAAGGAAAGAATGCAGCTCGACCGTTCGCTGTCGGCCCAGCCGGCCCTTCACCTGTTGGGCTGTAACGCTTCAAAGGGTGCGTCACCGGTGAGCCAGAGGCTGCGGCCCTGGTCAGCTGTAAGCCAAATGCTGGGGGAAGCTCCATCATTTGAAACAGCACTTAAACAGAATGAGGTTTTTATTGTATTTATGTTGGGAATATTTTGCTCCATGTGAACATACCATAGGCTCATGTGCATCAGTAATAACGGAAGGCAAACCTTGCATGTGGTGCCTGGGAGCTTTTCCAGCAGCTGGTTTATTTTGGTGAATGTTACTATAGCAATAGAATAGTCTGCCTTTGTTCTCTGTAGAGCTTAAGCAATACAGAGCAGAGGTAAGGGACTGAAAGCCAATTTTGAGTCCTAGGCTTCAGTCAGGATTCCCTGAAGTTGAAATGCTGTCTCAGTAAGGGTGCTGGTCAGAGCTTGCTATTCTCGGGTGACCCAGATCTGTTCTCCCATGAGCAGAGCCAAGAATGAACCTGCAGTGGCTACAGACAATGTTATTGTCAGTAAAACTGGAAACAAAGAGGGAATGGCTGCTCCAATCCCATGGTCATTCAAAGTGAGACCTGGTATTGTGGTGCAAGAAGCTGGACAAATGTACATTATGTGAGTCTTTCTGGTGCTGGAATCCCTTCCCTTGGAATGTGTACCTGTATCCCTTCCCTCCTCCATGTTCTGCTGATGCCAACCAGTGTGGTATGTGGTGTTTTTCAGGTAATTTGTTAGTAATGCCTTGTGTCACCTTACAAAATACTGTGCTGAGGGGAGGACATTGGGAGGAGGGGAAAAAAAAAGAATCGTTTCAGGTCATTCAGCAACCTGCTGGGCAGCCAGATATTGCTGGGAGATTCCTACAGCCCGAGTAGGAATGCTGGGAATAGCTGGCTCAGAAGGACCTGAAGTCCTACATTGATGCCTTGGCCGAGCTGTGAACAGTCTGCTTCTATTCATAGGACTTTTTGCCAAGCCTTTCATATTGTAACAGACGTTTCAGGGTAGCCAGTATATTCCTGGTGCTTGCTACAGGTTTTGGTTCTCAGTGTGGCTGTGTAAATCTGTACGCACAGAGCAGTTCCCACTGAGCCATGTACTGCCTGGGGCACCACCCAGGAGACTCGATTCTTGTGCTAAATGATTTTCTTGTGCCTGTAAGACCACTCCTGCCTCTGGCAGTGATGTTTCCCAGAGCTCCATTGGCAAAAGCAACTGTAAAAACCTCGGATAGCCCTGAACTGATTTCTGAGCAGCTACTCTGGGGCCATGTGGTAAGGTTACACTCAGGCAGTCAGATTTTTAGAGGAGCTTTTGGTGGCTGTGGAAGAATAAGGCCATGTGTGCCAGGCTGGGGGACACCAGGGGGGACATCTGGGAATTGGCCTGTCTCTTCTCACTTCCCTGGCTCTGCCATTCGCTGTTTTGTCTTTACTGTGTAAACGCACATGGGAACTGCGTGGTTTAGGATTGACACCGCAGAGAGAGCGCACGCAGAAGAGCATCCACTGTCTTGGCTTTTTCCCCTGGCTGTTCTGCGTTTTCTTGCTCGGGAGAATGTCCTGGACAGGAGTCCAGGGGAGGGGGGAGAGGAGCTGGAGGAGCGTCGACAGAGGTGGCTGCTGGTTAAAGGGTGAAGCCAATGGATTAGCAGTATGAAGGAGGAGAGGTGACGGCCACACTGCAAATCTGAGTTGCTGTGAGCTGAGGGGGGAGCGGGAAGGGGCAGCTCGGTGGGATGGTGCTCGGGGGGAGGAACAACCATGAGGAGCGTTTTCTAGCAAGTGCAAATTGACCTTTCACCAGAGGGCTGATGATTGAGAAGTGGCTCCTCTCTTGGCAGGAATATGCACGGTAAGTGGCTTCCAGGGGTTTCCGCCTGTTTGCACCTCTTTCTGGAGAGAAGGCTGTGCATGCAATGAACAGCCTGTTGGTTGCTCGTGCATTTGGTATCAGTAGTCGGGGTTTCCCTTTGGGGACTGCACCGGCTGAGCTCTGTGCAATTGGAGCCCGCTCCGCTGCGGAGCACCCAGGTCCTTCCCAGCTTCCTGCACGGTGGGCAGCCCTTCAGGTATAGGTGCTCAGGCCCCGTAAGTTCATAAAGGATAAACCTCTCCCACCCACGCCACAGCTTGGGAGGATGGCCGTCCCGTGCCTTGGTGAGACATGCGTCTAGCTCAGGCTGGTTTTGCTCAAGGGGCACTGCTTAAAAGGCTCCAGGCAGCACAAGGACAAGAGGTCCTCTCACGGTGAGTTTATGAGAGTTTGTGGTACAAAATGGTTTGTCCTGACTATAGAATGATCCGAAACATGGGATTTTTTCTAACACCTACATATTTCTCCAGTTTACCAATCAGACTGCTGAGGATGCCGCTCTGTGACTGTCCGAGGCTTAGAAAACCTCTAGAGATCTTCTAGAAAGGTGCTAGAAAACCTCTGGGAAGGCTCCAGAAAGATGCTGGAGCACTCACTGAGGGTCAGTCGGCAGCAGCTCTTGGTGCTGGCGTGGGTGCTTCCCCCTCCACTGCCTCCCTGGGCTCCCCGGCTCCTTGGGGTAGATGCCAAGACCTCACTTCCCCCTGCACCAGGCTCACCCAGGGTTTGTGCATCCCTGTGAGATGGTGCCCGGCAAGGGAAGTACTGAAAATCAATGCAAGCACTGAGATAAAGACTTCTGGGCTGGATCCTGCCGCCACACTAAGGGGTCCTGACCAGTTTCCCTAGGGACAGATGGGGCCAGTCACTGCAGGACTGGCTCAGTGCTGTGCTCAGGGGACAGAGGCCAGCCACCACTGGCTTTCTGATCTCCAGTTTGGAGAAGGAATGGCGGGAGCCTGGAAACTTTAGCCGCTGCTTTGAATAATCCCATTTACCCACAGTGACTCATTACTGCTGATTTTTTAGGAAGTGCTGCTCTCCTGGGCCTGTCTGGGGATGCTGCAGAGGGACCCACCCCTGGGGTGTTTGCCAGGGGCTAATTGGACCCAATGCTCCTGGGTTTGCCGGAGGGAGAGGCCGAGGCGGCAGGAAGCATGCTTCTGTGCCTCCTGACTAATGGGCCTCATCCCCCTTAACCCCGGTGAGAAATACATCACTTCAAAAGCATGCTGCTTCTGACAGATCCCAGAGTCCCTCCAGGAGGCCCTGGACATGTCCTCAATCTCCACTTCCCGATGGTTAACTCAGGTACAAGCCCCCTGCTTGGCACCGTGCTGGGGACAGAAGCAAGGATGGAGATGTTGGAGGTAAAGCTCCCAGGGTAAGGGGTCTTCAAGGAGGGCGCTGACAGTGGCAGGCACTCAGCAGATCTCATCCTCCCACCTCTCCCCGTCACAGCGGTGCCGCCCTCCCTATCTCTCCCCTTCCTTCCAGGGCCAGGCAAAGCTCTTCCTCCTCGCCATTCAACAAGAAGGTTGGGCGCCGCTGATAATGATGACAACATTGGCCATTTATCTCCCTGCACCCTAGAGGCTGGAGCGTCCCCCACCCTCGCCCCTGCCAGACCCCAGCCTGCCCCAGGCTGTTCCCCTGCCTGCTGCTCTCAGCATTGGTGACGGGTTGGGTTTTCAGCCCAGCCCTGGGTGCACCTTAACCCCGTGGCAGTGGCAGGATGGGGGAGATGGGGAGCATGGACATCGCAGGACTGTGCAAGGCTTCTGGTGTTTGCTTGCAAGCTCTGATGGGACCAGTGGGCCTGAAGGCCTTCACCCAAGAGTGCTGATCTTTCCCCAGGGTGGCTTCACACAGAAGCAAGGCTCTTCGCTCCCTCAGTGAAGATAACTGGTTCTGGCAGGTCCACGTTCAATGTGTTTCTCTGGCACTGGTGAGACTGGGCTGGCCTACGCTTTCTGCCTTGGGAAGAGAATCTGCCCCAGCCTCTGCTGTTGGGCTCCAGCTCAGGAATAGCTTGACTTGGCCTCTGAAATCCTGCTCTGTATGGGCAAATAGTCCAGCTGGCAGCAGCCCAGGTCTGGAGTTTTGTTTTGAGGTCTGTCCTCCAGTTCCTGGCAATGGCTGCACAACTAAAGCTCTGCTTTTTGCCCAGTAGTAGTTCTGTGCAGGTACTCAGGTAAGCCATTGGTGTCTCTTCCAGTGCATGGGGAAATCAGCATTACCCACGTACTGCAGAGAGGTGACTTGAGGCAAATCCTATTTCTGCCCAAGTCCTTTGGAGACCAGCTAATCAGAGGTCCTGGAGATCATGAACCCCAGACATCCCAACCCCGTGCACTTGGTCTGACGGACCCTGTGCCCAACACTTGTGTGCACGTGTGTGTTTAAGCAACACGTATGTCTCTTTTTTTTTTATTGTGTTTGCAAAACATGTGCAGAAAATGGACGGTCTATACCATAAGGGTCCGGGTGAAGCTGGTCCTGGCAAGCAGGGCAGGGTGCATGGGGGGACACCCCAGGGCTCGCTGCCCACAGCCTTGGCTCTGGGGTTGGGCAAGGGCAAGGGCAAGGGCAATCATTCGGTGGCAACAGCATCCCTGGCCAAGTGTATAAATAGCTGCTCTGGTGACCCAGGGAAGAATTGCTGCACAGGCGAGGTTAATTGTCAGCAGAAATTATGGGGACATTGTTCCTTCAAAGATAACCTTCAAGGGATGAAGAGTGGAGCAATTTTTTCCCCTTCAGATTGAAGGAAAAAGACCTGAAATATTGGTGCAATGTCTTTGTTCTCAGCTTTAGGCTGGCTCTCCCATTTAATTGTTTTACTCCATTCTGTGTCAATGAGAATCAAGATGGATTAACTTTTTATTTCCCCACCATGTCCTCCCAGAGGAGAAGCTGAGATAGCTCCTGTAGGGCTGGGAAAATTCTCTGTTTACTTTAACTTCACACAGAGACCTTTTTTATTTTTAGCTTAAGCATGAAATCTGGGGTTCAGGGATGAACAAGAAGCAGCTGAAAATAATTTGCTGGAAACATCTGCATTGGACAGCAGAGTTCATGGGCTCATTCATAGATGAAACCTGCTGCTTGCTCCTCTTGTGGGCCCTGAGGTTTTGCAATTTGTCCCCAAGTGATCAGGCAGGTGGCCATCGATCTGTGTCGGTGGCATAGGACAGATGGCCATCGGTCTGTGTTGGTGGCAGCATCAAAGCTGTGCCCATGCGATGAAGGCAGTGAGGCTCCATGGGGGTGTTGCTGGGACTGGGAGTGTTTCTCCTGACGATGAAGCTCTCTGTTCTGCTGTTTCTGTGCACCCAGTTCCCCAGACAATTTTCTCTATATTTTTTTTTTTAATGGAGCATCTCTAGCTCTTCCCTCGTCCTCGCCCCCTGCCATTTTTGGCTGGAAAGCCTTGCCGTTACTGCAAGCCAAGCCCTCTCATGCATTGGTGTTCACCTTGATTGGGGGTTTAATGACCCACATCTTAGATGAGCACATGCCAGAAAGCCCAGCTGGGGCCCCCTTCGGGCCAGGGGCACTGAGCTGCTGTCGTCCCCCATGGAGGCACCTCCAGCCCTGCAAAGGCAGCCGGTCTCTCCTGGTTGTCAGCTCCGTCCCTGTGGGGATCTCTGAAGGGTGATCTCTGCCACAGCTAGAAAGGCACCATAGGCTGATCTATCAGGATGGAGGAGCAGAGAAAGCACTGGAGGACTCCCTCCTTCCTCCAGCCTGGCCTGGGCTTTGACCAGCCCGCACTGGGGTGGTGACAGCAGCAAGAAGGTTTTGCGGAGCAGCATCTCCTCTCCAGGTGGACACTTGAGCCTGGCACAGGCTGACCACATCCTTCTGGGGAGAGGTGAAACTCGAGGCTCGGCAGCAGCTAAACAAGCCCCATCCAAGGGAGACAGAGCAGCTTTATGATAGCGTGATGCTGGGGAGAGCAGAGAGGTTTTGCAATTCCATTGCCTCGGTTTTCCTTGCAGAGGGCTCGGGGGAAGCATTGCTGTGTAACTCGGTATGTGAGCAGTGTCTGAACTGCTGGGCAAGTGCCCTGCCCGAGCGCAGGACGTTGGTCCAAGCCAACCCCTCTACCCCCCAGACAGTCCCAGTAGGAGCCAGTCTGTGCTCCAACCAATAATAACATGTCATCAACTAAAAACTTGAATGACTTTTTATTTATTTATTGCCTAAATGCTCCTTCAAAATATTCATTGAAAATCCAAACCAAAATCTTTTTTGGCATCTAAAAGCTGAAGTTTGACTCAGGATATTTAAGCTTTGAAAAATGTTCACCTCTTGCCTGCTTGCTTTTATTTTTAATGCAACCACTTGGAAAGGCTACTGCAAGAAGACATTTCCTGCAAAATCTTCCACTTGGGGACAGAGAATTGCCTTCTGTTTTTTAATGAGGCAATAGGTTATGATCCAGCCCAGGACCTGCAGCTGGCAGAGTCCGAGGCCCAGCCACAGGAATGCTGAGCCCCCAGCAGAGCTGGCAGTGCCCCCTGCCCCAAGTGATGCCCCAGGCAATGATGAATGTCCTCCCTCGGACACACAGGGCAGTGGAGTCCTGCTCTTCAGGTTTGAGGCACAAGCTTTGTGTCTTCTTGACCTTATCCCTTTATCCCCTTATCCAGGGGTGTTCACCCCTGGGCAGCACCTCCCCAAAAATGTTTCTCTGCCCAAGCAACTTAGGAGCGTGGCAAAGCCTGTGCAAGGCAATGTGTGCACAGCAGCCTTGCCTGCCCGCTGGAAGGGGACTTCTGCAAGAATGGGAGGAGAAAAAGAAGAAAAAATATGACCGAAAGAAGCAAAGCCCAGATCTCACACAGCCCTTCCCAGCATCCTGCCCCCAGCACGATGTCAGTCGTGTTTGGCTGCTCAGAGGAGAAAGCCAGCTGGATGCACATCATCCTGAAGATGGGAAAAGGAGAAAAGCAGCATAAAACCCCCCTCTCTTTCCCCATGGGCAGTGTCTGATCACCAAAGCAAAGTGGGAGAAAGGCAACACAGAATAGTGCAACGGCCTTTACAAAGAAGAGGGCAGCTGCAGCTGGTCTGCTCCAAAACCTTGGGACCACTCTCTAAAGTGGGACCACTTCTCTAAGAGAATTTTTTACTCCTTTAAAAAGTTAGAGGCACAGCTGGCAAACAGGAGGAGGAGTTCACAGCCCCATCACCACCTTCCTTCAGCTGGAGCAAGAAGGAGCCCAGAAGGCCGCACACACAGAGGCAGCGAGTGGACTGTAAATGGCTGAGAGACCCAGTCCTTCCCCCCCCCCCCAGGGATGGACTAAATGCCTGATAGGCTCTAGCATGGTAAAACTCGACACTAATGTTTAAGGTTTGCTATTGTGAGATCTCTGTGGAAGTGTACGCAACAGAAAGAGGAAACCTCTAACTGTAGACATACTCTCCATATATGCAGAGTATATCTACTGTTTGTATTATTAAGTATAGAAGTTTCATGTATATAAATGTTATGCTTGTTTATATACATAAAACTTTGGTATTTAGTATACAAATCACCAAACCCAGAAATTCCAATTACCAGCTCAATCACATACCTACTTGACCACTTAACAGTGCACGCAGTAACTACAAAGCTAATTCGAAGGCAAATTGTCACACTCCTGGTGAGCAATGAGAACACAATCTAACACTTAAAATGGTAACTTCCCATCGCTTCCTAAGAATTCCCTGCTGCTCTCTAAAAATGTTCATGTGCTTTCTAGAAATTTCAGTGGGCTTTCTGTGGATTTTCAATGGGCTTTCTAGGAATTTCCCACAACTTTCTAGGAATTCAGACCAGAGTCTAGGAATTTCCCCTTACTTTCTGGGAATTTCTTTGTGCTTTCCAGGAATATCCGTGTTGTTTCTAGGAATTGCAGAGAACTTTGTAGGAATTGCAGGCTGGAATTCCAAGGTGCTTTCTGAACAGTTTCATGTGCTTCTAGGAATTTCAGCTGGCTTTCACATGCTTTCTAGGCCTTTCCTTGTGGTTTCTAGGAATTTTGATGTGCTTTCTAAGAATTGCAGTCATTTCTAGAAATATTGAAGTGTTTTCTAGGGATTCCAGAGCACTTCCTGGAAATTTCCCAGTACTTTCTAGCAATTACCCATTGCTTTCTAGAAATCGCAGAGTGCTTTCTAGGCATTGCGCAGTGCTTTCTAAGACTTACAGTGTGTTTCCTAGGAATATCTTTCATCCAAACTCCAGGCTGTCAACATCCTCCAAGAAGCCACAGGGCTACAAAAATTTCTCTGCAGCACGCAGCATCTGTTTTTTAAAACAAATAGAAGGGGACATACCTATCTTTATCTTTGAACAGTGATGCAGTGGCAAACCCTGGAAGCATAGCAGTCCTTTGAGCTGCCGTGGTTTTGCCATGGTCCAGATGTTTTTGCACCATCTGGAATTCTCAACACAAGTAAATCTAGGGATATGGCAAAGCAGAGAGTATCTAGAGCGCTTGAGCAGGAGAGGGTGTCCCTGTGAGCGAAGCTGAGGTTTGCTATAGGAATGTACCCGCTCAAGGGAAGATGACAAAGGCAGGCATTGCACAAGGTGTCGGATGCTCATCTTCCCTTCCAGAACAAATGCTGCCTGTGGTCCTGACCAATTCCTTCATCAGGAAACCTCACGCCTGATTTTAGTATTGCTAGATTATTTGCCCTGGAGCTCTTCTGCCCAAGTTCAGCCAACACATTCCCTTTCTGCTTGCAACAACCCTGGACAAGCAGCCAGACTCCTCCACCTGGGACCTTCTGGCTTGCAGCGGGACACACTGACAGGTATCACACCACTCCACTGACTCTGTCCAGGGCTTGTATCATCTTTGAACAACACATGGCAGGCCACTGAGATGCAAACCGCAGTGCCCTGCAGACTTCTCTGCGATGCGCTGAGGGCAGTGGGGTCCTCACCGGGGTTTCAGGAATCTGCTCTTCTGTCCCTTTGCCCTCGCCTGTTGTGATGCGCTTGCTGGGAGTGCTGGGGAAGGAGGGAACCTGAAGAAAACTGGTGAGGTTTCTCCTGATTTCCTGGAGAAGCTCCTTCTTTAGCAGGATTTCTTTAACTGAAAACATCTTCCAAGCACGCTGAGTTAGGGAACGAGATGTTTTCAAGGGCCTCTGGCACAGACAGAGGTGATAGATGAAGCGACCTGTTCCTGGCACTTTTCATCCATCACATGAAAACACAAGTAAGTAAAAAGTGGGCGGTTTGGCACAACCGTGGCTCAAACCATTGCTCTGTCCCTTGCCGGGAAAACCATAATTTGAAGAAGCAAGGCATGGGAGGGGGCATAGATTTGTCAAGGCTGCTTCTGCCCTTCATTTAATGTCTTCCTTTCCTTTCCCAAAGAGCAGCAGTCTGCCTCAGTATTTTATTCACAAATACCAACCCACCGCTGGCTGGCCATGGAGCAGTGGTGAAATAACTCCCATGGGTTATGGATGGAGCACTAGTGCCTGCTCACCATCTGTCATAACTCTGCTTCCCATCACCTCACTCTTGCCAAACATTTCACTTATCAAGCTGATAATTTTAGATCTGGAAAGAATGTTCAGGGGTGATTTTTTTCCCCCTGTTCCTTAATTTTTTTTTTTTTAAATTGCATAAGGAGAAGAATACCCTTATATCACGAGCCAAGGGAACACTGTACCCTGAACTGCATTCACCCACGCTGGTGTTGGAAAGTTAAGGTTTGGCTGGGAAATGGTCTTGGTGGAGAGCAGAGCCTCTGAGCTGGCTGGTGAGATTAGCTTTTGGGTTTTGTGAGGTTATTGAGAGTCAAAATCCATGTGTGGGGGGCAGATGCAAACCTCTGTGTTCCATTTCAGCTGCCTGGTTTAGGAGCCTTTTAAAGGAAGAAAGATGGTGCCGTACTGTGTCTGATTGTGGGATATGTGGAGCACATGGGTCTTCTTAGGTGTTCATGGTGGAAAACAAAGCTGCTTGGGGTGAGACCGAAACCCTGGGCAGGACATCACTGGTGATACAATGTCATTTTGCTCTGTTTAGCAAATGCTTGATAGAAAACTCGGTGTTAATGGCAAGAGTTCATTAACACCACAGTTAATCAAAAATGGGACAAAGCCTCCATAAGGGGCTTGCCCAACCCTCCTGCTTGTTTTTGTCAGGCTTCCGTGAGGTAACGACCTGTCAGAATCACGCCTGCCGGAGCCAGGCCTGCACGACCCACGGGGCCAGTCTCGGGGTCCCTCACCCCGGCTGCAGTGGGGCTGCGATTCAGGCTTGTCGCGCAGTGCTCAGACTCGGTAAGGCCCTGCCTGGTTTTGCCCGACATCTTTCTCAAATGAACATTTCAAGCTGCGAGGTGAATGGAGCAGGTGGCCTTGGCCACAGGCTGTTTTAACCAGAGTGGGAATTCCTCCCAGCGCTTCCATCCCCTCAGAGCACGCGGCGGCAGACGTGGCAGGGGCAGATACTGCAGGATCAGCGTTCAGCTGCAATTAAGAATTATCATACAACTGTGCATCTGAAAGCTACAGGCCTACTGACAAGCGCAGGAGAAGGCGTTGTGTACAGCTTTTAAAACCCTCTGGCCTGCCCAGGACGAGAGGGGGCTACAAAAACGTATGGTAATACAGTAGATCATTCTAAAAAATGAACTTGACCCCAAACTCTCTTCACGTTACGTCAGAGAGCGGGAACCGGCAAAAAGCGATTCTTCACCCCAACAAGCGGGAAACTGCGGCTCCCCTCCCTGCGCTCCAGGGGGCGCTGCCCGCCTGCACGGCGAGGAACACCCTCGCTCGTCACGTGACGCGCGCTTCCCGGTCTGTGATTGGCTGAGCGGGATCATGTGC
>NW_009214007.1:0-200 GCF_000690835.1 Fulmarus glacialis
TGGCCCGGTTCACCATGGGCCGGGCCCTGGGCACTGGCTGTTCCCGGCTCAGCCCCAGGAGAGGAGAAGCAGCAGGATGCTGGGGATGAGCAAAGGCAGGTTTTGCTGGGGGTGTGGAGGAACAAGCCTCGGAAAAGCCTGATCAGGAGCAAGGCTGGTTCTCGGATAGAAAAGGAGACCAAGAAAAGAAAAAAAAAAGC
>NW_009214007.1:402-916 GCF_000690835.1 Fulmarus glacialis
TTGCCCGTCGCGAGGGCACCCGGGCTGGTGCATGGAGGCCAGGGAGCCAGGGCAGACATAGGCAGGATAGCCCCGTTCCGGGGACACTGCTGCTGGGACAGGGGCGCAGGCCTTGTTGGACCGGTGGCTCCCCGTCCCCCAGTGCCAAGATGCCGCAACTTCCTTGGGAGCAGCCAGCGACAGCAGGAAGCCCTTGAGCACAGAGGGATGGGGACAGACTGGGACCACGGTGACCATGGCTGCCCTGAGACGTTACAGTGTCCTCGTTACTGTCACCATCCCTTTGCAGAGGGACACACAGCCCATATGGGAGCTTGCATCCCCAGGGATGGCATTGCACCCTGTCTGGACCCACTGTCCTTGTGCTGGACCCAAGTGACAGCTGGTGGTTGTCCCTGTGGCAGTGGGAGCCGCCCTGCAGAGGGAGGAGGCAGGGGGACATGGCAGCTTGCTGCCACATGCCTGCCGGGCACGGTGTCCCCAGGTGACCCGCTGGGAGGGGGCAGCCACTGCT
>NW_009214007.1:985-1249 GCF_000690835.1 Fulmarus glacialis
GGGGGGGGGAGGACCGCGGCGACCCCAGCCATACCCCACGCAAAGCAGCACCGTGTCCTGCAGGGAGGAGGCACCACCCGGAGAGCCTCGGGGAGCCTTCGCAAGGCCTAAGCTCAAGGCTGTCTAGGAACAAGCTGTGCCTGTCCCTCATGCCATATGGGGCTGGCAGCCCTGCCATCGCCTGCTGCATGCCCCATGCCCTCCCCACCAGCCCCGTGGCCGGGCCAGGGCTCAGCCGCTGGGTGACCACGCTTGGCAGCCGCT
>NW_009214007.1:1312-1608 GCF_000690835.1 Fulmarus glacialis
GGATGCAGCAACCATTCACCCAGGGAGCGACGGAGCTGGGGAAACGCTTGTGGCTGGGAGCACGCCAGCGGTGCCGGCTAGGGGCCGCAGCTGGGGGGGCAGAGCGAGGCAGTGGCACAGGCTGGGCTGGCATCGGGGTCCCAAGAGCTGTGGGCCACGGGGTGCTCTCGGGAGGCGCGAGTGCACTGGGTAGGGTGGCTACAGTACCATGCAAGCCTCCGGTAGTGAGCCTTGGCCCCATCCCCTCCCCAGCCTTTTTTCCCGGATAAGTGGGAGCAGCACGGCTGGCCAGAGGA
>NW_009214008.1:0-18071 GCF_000690835.1 Fulmarus glacialis
GATTCTATGATTCTATGATTCTACTTTAAAAATTTACCCTTGTGGTAATGGGGGGGGTGGGGGTGGGGAAGCTTGTAGTCACATTCCAGTGTATATTTATTAATCATAAACTGATTAAAGAATCTGTCAAAATACACTTAATCTAAGCTTTGAGCTGTGCAGTTTAGCAGTTCAAATTTAAAAACCCACAGAAACTAGTAAATCTCAGGAAGGATAGAATTTGCCCTAAAGACCACCTAGAGGATGAAAAGAGATGAAGTGATAGCTAAGGAATTTTCACTGTTAGAAAGGTGTATCATCAGGAAATTATAGTGCTTTTTCTCTGGAAAACTTAAAAATTTTCAGAATGAGTCTAAAAATGAGTACGAATACTTTTCCTATTTAGCTTCTTTTGGATTTCTGTGTTAGCAATGGCACCTGTTTTTACAGATGTGCTATTCCATAGAAGACATAATTAAGAAGATATTTTATATGAGCAGAAGTTGAAGCTGGCCTGGAATCACTGAATAATATTAATGTCCTTTCAACAGATCAGTAATTTCATTCATTACATTCATTTAACTAACTATGGGAGTTGCGTATAATTATCTTTTAGTCCCTGACTTTGCACCTCTGGGGCCACAAATCAATGCTTGGTGAGGACAACAACAATTACTCTAATCAAAGGGATGTAATACATGCTAAGTTAGTTGGTTTAATTTCTTAGAGGGCTAAAGTCTTCACAGAACTACACTGAGGTTTGGCACAGTTTGTGAGTTGGCAGGCTTTGCTCTAAAGAGACACGGTCTGAAATGAGCATCAGCAGAGAAATACAGTTTCGCCCCACTGGAAAGCTGAAGTGTGGTTCCATGAACAACTAACACAATTATGCATTGTGACTGTCCATTCTACACCAGCCTCTCATAAGACCATAAACCTGGTGTCAACTGCCTTGATCAGCAGTACTTTGAGCTCAGCTTCCTCCTTGAAAAAGCAATTAGCATAAAACTAGCACCAAACTACAGCGAGTGGAGTCAACCACTGCTCTGCTTTAGCATTCTGATATCTCTTATTGCACTGGCTTTCTTCCTTAATTCCAATTTGACAGTGAAGTGTGTACAAATATTTGGCTTTGAAACAAATAATCAAGTATTTATAAAGAAGTATACCTTGTAAAAAAATCTTCCATAATGTTTAACCTTTTAGCAATTTTTCTTTTATCTATGACAATGAAATTAAAAATATAGGACTTAAAGTTATTTAGGAAGATCCAGTACAAAAGTAATCAAGGGATATGTAATATTCTATTTACTTTTGTACACTACCAGAAGCTATACTAAACCCTCACATGGTTGTGTGCCAATAAAATCACAGGATGTTTTCATAAAAGGAAATATTTATGAGGAACAGAAATGTTTAATTTGAATATATTACCTATTCCTTCTGGTTGAGTTTAGCACTGAGATGTGTTTGCTTTAGATGATACCCTATTAATCCTGGAAAAACTGTAGTTTAGAAGACAGATTTACAAAATGAGGAGGAAAATGGAATTCTGAGAGACATACAGTAATTCAGATTAGGAAACTTTCCCTTCTTGCCATTTTAATGTCACTTTTTTCTTCAGAAGAAGATTTCACTGAGCTTCCTTGATATAAGAGAACATGTTCAGATAAGGGTTTAATATTAAATCAAGGAAGTGACTGAGGTACGTATTAGGTTTGACACTTCAGAAGAGGAAGATATTTGTGCCTTTTTACATACAGAATACAGAATGATGATACAAGTGTATATGCAACAAGAAGGAATTCCAGTCTCGGGGCCTTGGTTCTTTGATGTTTAAACTAGTCAAGCAGATCTGGGCAAACCATAGTAGTTTGGCGTCTTGAAGGATTATGAGAACATTTTTTACAGTTTTACTGGGTTTTGAAGAGGACTGAATTTAGGGTTGTCTTAAAGTGTGAATACACATGCTTTCACTTATTGTGGGGTTTAACATAGTTGATATCCTGTTCCAGGGAATAATACCAGTTTGGTATTTCCTGTGCCCAGTAAAATTTCATTCTCTTTTCATCTGATCTGGTGATCAGGTGGCTAAAACCTCTATTGTTTAGGAATTCTTCTAGTAAATGGGATAGTTTGTCAACTTGTCTGATGATTTTTTAGGATTGTTCATATGTAAAAAATGCCCAGCAGGCTTTCTTTCAGGTATTTGTATGATGCTTCTTTTTCTCTGACAGATGCTGTTTTGTTTAACTAAATCTTATGTGCCTCCTCCTTTTTGAGATAAACTTTAAGCATAATCACTGAATATCTTTAGGATCTAGACCTAAGAGAGCCTAATGAGAAAAGTGCTTAGTGTCTGTCCAGATCCTTGCTGGAATCCTGGTTGAAGACTGATCAACTGTTGCAAGGCAGGGATAGTTCTGAGGCTACTTGGAGATCCTTTTCCAGGCCACCTGTGAAACATTAAAATGCACACACAGACAAAAACAAACAAACAAACAAACTCCACTCATTGCTACTAATGTGCCTCTAGATTTAAGTGGAAACAAGCAACAAAATCATAGATTTTGTTTGTGCTGTGTTTGTACCAAATAGTTCGCTGTAAATGCTGCCCGGATGTGGCCCTCAGTTGTCAAGTCTCTGGCTCCTATTCAAGTTTTGTCTTCTGCAGTTAATTCATCTGCATTATAGATAGCGGAGAGTATTAGCAATGATAGAGCAGAAAAGATTGCTAATGGCTAGATAGACTATTAGATAACTCCAACTATGTTTTGAATAATGATATTGAGACATCTTGTAATACTAAGTAGTTCCTTTTAAAGCAGTCTGCAGGGAAAAACCTTGGACAAAAAGCAACCTCATCAGAGAATATATGAATTTTTTTAATGTACATTATACTTTCTGAATAAAATGGCACTGTGACAAAATAAATGTGAAGTACTATACTGACTTAGTCAACCACAACAGGACTGATGTTATGAGGTAATTACCCAGCAAAACAAAGAATTTTTGTATTTGCTATGTTATTATCACAATGTGATTAAAAGTGGGTGTATATTCGTGCATTGGCCAAGGTTTCACTGTATGACTCTGAAATTTTGTGCACAGTGTGCCTTTCAGAATCTTTCCAAGAAATTTCAACTTAATTCTCTCAGCATGCTTGCTAAATTTACATTATAAGCTGCAGCAATGCCAATGTGTTGTGGAATCAAAGAAAAAAAATCGCCCTTAAAAATGGTAAGTCTTGCAGGTAATAGAAAATTAACTGTATTATTCTAGCCAGCAAATATGTGGGAGAAACAATTAAATCTTAAAAAAATAACCCAACAAACCAAACGAACCACCCCACCACCACCACAATAACACGAAAGTGTCATTGTCATGGAAAGGTGAACAAATATAAAAAATAAAGGAGGCAACAAGTTATGTTCATGTGTTTTTCTTGGATGAAATCCTCTGTACTAGACAGTGTTCTAAAAGTCTTGGACTGTGTCTGAATCCCTTTGGTACTAAGGCCAAGTTGATCAGAAAGATGAACAATAACAAAGCACCTGAGTTATTGATGTGCTTGTCTTTAAAATGTAGTATTTAAGTGCCTTTACAATTCTGCTTTTCATGGACATAGTGGCTACACAGAGAGGCTAGAGTGACTACTTCAGATATAGAACTTCATAACTGTGCGATAAATATCCCTTCGTTACCTTTCTGTGCTGAGACTGGATGTGACTAACATGCAAAACAAGTGCACTTGTGTTGAGCCTCTCAGTACTGTTCCATAACCAGCTGTATTACAGTACCTACTGAAGCCAACCACACTGCCATTCCTTAAACCTATGGGTTTACTTTTTTTTTTTTTTTTTTTTTTTCTTGTCCTTAGTGGAAATTAGCAGAAAGCATAGACAAAATAAATAAGTTTTGGCCAGCTGAGTCTCATCCTGAACTTTCAGTCAAAATGAAGCCAGATGAGCATCCTGACCTGTTAGCAGAGAATTGTGTTTTATTGCATTTTAGATGTACCCTTTGATGATCAAATATACATTGGTGATGAAGATAAACAAGTGGACAAAGTAAACTAACCACAGATTTCTGGTTGGATAATAGTGATCTGTAAAAATTAATTATTTAGCACACATCTGAGCAAAACCAATCTAAAGATAGTTAACTGGCCAAAGACCAGAAGGTCAAATTAGTAAGGAAAGTAATGTACATCAAGCAATTTTGACCAGATGTATGAGAATATATTTTTTAATAACTCCTTAAAATTATTTATAAAGAATTATTTTCACTTTTTTCCCAAGTTTTGAAGAGGTAATTAAAGTTGTGAGTGTGTGTGCAATTCAATTTAGTGTTAAAGGGTTTACATTTACACACTTTTCTCTAGAGTTATACTGAATATTGATATACATGGTAGCACAAACCTGTCCCTGTTATGAGTCTGCTGTGACTATTTATTTCCTAAATATATTAAGAAGACCAGGATGAAAAAATAAACCCCATTTATTTTTCTAAACAGCTTATTACTGGTGAAGTGATAAGAGAAACAAAATAAAAATGCTCTTCATTCCTTCAGTACAGCTCACCTAACTTATGCACATAGTCTAAGAATTGGCCATCTCATTTCTATTACTAAAATCCTGAGCTTATTAAAAACATATAAAAACTGTAACATAATAAAAAGCCTAAGATAGAAAAAAAAAAAAAAAGTAAAGCTAGACTTTTATAATTACACTAGCAGATCCTTTTACTGTAGATGCAGCTAATTTAGCTAGAAAGTGGTTTTGTTGCATTATTATTTGTTAGTCCCTGGAAAACAAACAAACAAACAAACAAACAACCCTACATCGGGGCGGGGGGGGGAAACCCTATATCAGAAAAAAACATTTTATGTTTGTATTGCTATTTCTATACTAAAGATTTTGACTGCACACAAATGCTGTAACTTGACAGAGGCAAGGTAGAGCATACAAAGAGAATGAGAGCTCTTGCATTAAGAAGAACTAGCAATTACTGCTCAGGTTCCCTGCAGAACCTTAAAAAGTCTGTAGACATCTAAGCAACAAGTAAAGTTTGTTGTTTCTGCCAAGAACATGGATATTGTGATTTTAATTGCCATATTTCCCTACCCTTAACATAAATGATAGCTGACACTTACTTAAAATATTGGTAAATGCAAATGAGCTTAGGAAAGCCCAGAGATAATGTACACAAAATAGAAGCAATGGAAGCACTTGGAGTATGGCAATAGCCTACAAGAATTCTGAAATAGGAAGAACCGCTGGGAAAAAGAGGGGGCTAAGAATTAATTTCCTTTCTTTTTAACGAAACGCCTGTATAACCCATACTCTTGCTGATTTGTAATGACATTTTTGTATTGTTTTTTCCTCTCTCTCTTACAGTTCATCTACAGGGTTTATTTGTGAAAATCTGATCTCTAGTAACACACTTCAGAGAGCTGAAATAAATATATTTTTGTTGCTCTATTCTAGACGATGTTGAACATCTGATGTTCCACTATACAACATTATTGTGTTTTCGTTATGTCACTTTGATGTTTTTAGGTGGTTTCAATCCTCACAAATAATAAGGTACCACGTCAAAAAACCACACTCAAGTCTGACATGTAGAACATTCCTGGTAAAACTAGTTGAAAATTTTTGCAAGATAATATCTTTTTATTAGTAAAAAATAATTTGTTGAAATTGATTTTTTCACAAAATGTTGTTTTTCATAGACTTTTAAATTGAAAAATGTTGAAATGAAATGCTTAAGTATATCTCTTATTTTGTTGTTTCATTTTAGTACTCAATTTTTTGTTTGTCTGTCTTTGAATTTTAATTTTTTTCTTATTTATAGGAAACATTTTAATACTGTTGAAATTGACTGTTTTAGTGTTTTGAAGTTAATGTTTTGGGGATTTGAGCTTTTTTGTTCCTTAGGGAAAAATATCAAAATTGTGGTTACTTCTTTTTACTTGGGATATGATAAATTTCAGGATTCCTTTCGGAACGGACATTTCTTTATGGAACATGAACTGTTTGGAAATCTGGAAAACTGTTTGGAAACCATGGCCAAGATAATGAAGCTCAGTGTAGCATAATATAGCTTAACTGAATAAAATGTAAAGAAGTCAAAATTATGAGAGGTCTAAAGTAACTTTACACTTAAGCATTACCATTAGCACAGATTGGTTTAGGTCTTATTCCCATGGTGAATGATGTGGTCATGGTGATAAGACTGTTTACCCTCCATTTACATCTTTGTCAATCTGGACCCAAAATGTATTGAAGGAAAAGTGAAGTGTTTGCTAGATAGTAGTTTGGAAACTTTGTGTCAAGGTCAGCAAAGATAACTTTAGATCATTTAAATAGTGTAACACTTTTGGAGAGCTGCTGGAAAAGCTAGCAGGTACATAGTGAAAGAGTACTACAGAGTTCACCTTAAAAGTGAGATGTTGCTATGTAGGCAGAAATGAAGGCTGGAGAGCAAAAAGGGGAATGGCAAGACTTAAATATGTCCATATAAATAAAACCTGCTCTTTTCTAACAGCTAATTTAAATGAGAAAAAGTGGCCTCAGAGACTTTTATTCATTCTTACTTACAGAGAAAATGTATGTGTCATATTGTGTCATATCATATCATATCATATCAGGTGTCTACTTTTGCTTGGATGCTCATTTACAAAGCAGTTAATCTGTGGCAGAAAATAGTCTCTGTATTCTGTAGAAAAAGAGCATACTTAACATATGCACAGTGATTATGACCACTATACACAGGTTCAGCATCACTGCCTAACAGCTGTATGCTAAAATTATGAGTCATTTATACTAGGATGTTCTTGACTGGAGGAACTTTTACATATGCATACAATATGCCATATACTTGCTCATCTTAGATTTGCATTACTGTTGTTTTTTTTTTTCTTTTTTCATTCAGCTTTCATTTTTTTGTGGTGATTTTTTGTGGTGGGTGGGGGGGTTGCTGTCTTCTCTCCAAGAAAAAAAGTGTCCAGATAGAAAGCAAAAGAGATTATTAAAAAAAAAAAAAAAAAAAAAAAAAAAAGGCACGTGTTCAGAAGACAAGAAAAGAACTGCTGAACAGCTCCTTTTGTTTTGTTTTCTTCTTTATTTCACCTATTATTTTTGTGTAAGGTTCAATATGTTGCAGCACAGCTTGTTTCACTGTTGCAGCAAAGTATTTTAATACATTTTTACTTGATATGAAAGCAGGGAAAATTCCTTTCTTGCATGTTTCGTTTCCAATCTCTGCAGGTTACAAAACCAGTCTAAGTGCAACTTGCACAGATATTACTGAGACTCAGCCTTGGAATGCTGACAAGCTGCCATGCAGTATTATACCTGTTCTGCTTTTGATGTGCATTTGAAATGATTGACAGGAGAATTTAGCAGTTAGAAATTGTACATCTGTATCTTGCATGATGGGATGTTCCTTTCTGGTGCCACATTTCTGAGGAAAACACTGCTCTTTCTCTTTAGCTGTTTTTAACAAAATGTACTGTGCACTGTGTGTATGCATGTGTGCATCCAACTTTGGGTTATGGAGACAGTGTGTCTCGCTTCAGAAACTTGTCCTGAATGTGAAGCCAAAGAACCCCACAAAACACCCGACCTACCATCCTAGCTATTACTGAACACACAGGATCAATAACCAGTCAAATAAACTTAAGATATCCATTGGTTGCCCAGATAGGTATATCTTGAAAAAAAGTTACTTATTTTCAAAACTTAGTTTTTAAATCTACTTTCTCTTACTGTCCCTAGCTTGGGTAATTCCCAGGCCTGAAATCCTGCTTGTCCCTAGACTCCTTTCATTCATCCTCCTGTCTAGCATTACCGTATCAGATCTCTTTAAGAATCAGTCACAGACTTCATCTTTTCAGTCATGCCTTCCACACACAAGTGTTCACTTGATTATCTCATAAATCCTCCCTTTATATCTTGTCTACCATCAAGTAATCCCAAGATAAATGCTGACACAGAATATGCTATCTTTTTGTTAGAAGAATCTTATTATTATTTTCTACTTACTTTGATTTATGACAATGGGAACCTTAATATTTTTATGTTGATATCTTTCCTTCTTTTTTTTTCTTTTAGTAAAATATGTCTTTCTGTGTATGCACCTTCAGAAATGTAAACAAATTATTTTTTTTAATGTTTATTTTTGTCAAATCTTTGATTAAATAAAATGTAATGTATTAAAGGAATTCTTCACAATTTCTTTCCCAAATTCCCAGCAAGTGCGTTAATAGATCCATGGACTGAGAATAGGTCACATCTTCTAATTTTTTTGTGTGTTCCGTAAGGACACACAGGGTAGATCCTGACCAAAGAATGTCTTTCCCTTTCCTTTACTGTACAGGTTCACTGTAGTATGTCAGCATAGGTGCTGAAAATCACTTTATCATATTAAGCAGAGAAGCCAAAGAAATGTTTCTTTTGGCAAGTAAATGATCAAAGATGCTCTTTGTGCCTTGACACCGGTGGCCATGACCAGTTAAAAAATAAGAGATCAATAATCTGATTTAGCACTATTTTTCTATGGAACACAATTTTAGTGTGCTGGTTAGGGTTGATTCCCTTCATGTTTTCCGTAGTGATCTCATATTTGATTTAGGAATAATGACAAGGGGAAGATATAAAACCCTGGATTTTGTTTATTTATGGTTCTATTTGTGGCTGAGGGATTGGTTGGTGGCAGTAGGAGGAGATCAGGGGTGTGAATCTTCAGGCAGCTCAGACTTGCCAAAAGAGCTAATAATTTCCATTTGCAGGGAGGTTTCCATAGGTCCCTCCAAACAACTTTTTTGTACTGAAGTGATAATGACAGCCATATTAATCTTTTATTTCTCATTCTTGAAATTTTTCAAACATCAGGCACTTAAAGTAATAGATTGAGCTGAAGTGACTTCAACCCTTTGAAAGTAGTTTTTTTAGTCTTGAACAAATGCTTTATCTTCAAGACTATAGGTCTGGCTACAACCTGAGTGCTACCAATCAGTCAAAAATATGGACATTGCTTATAGGAATCGTGGGATTCCTATTTGTGGGACATTGTTTGTAGGACAGTAAGAATCGTGGTAGGAATTTAAATCTAATCTCAATTGGAACTGAGTTGCAAGGTTTCATTCTCACTATAACCCATAGGCAAGGAGAACAGAAGAGGTGGAATGGCTATTCTTCTAAACTCATCTAATCTAATCCCCTTTTCGGGTAAAATGAAAGTTCATTTCACTAGCCTTTGCCCCTTTATCAGAAGCAAAAGAAAAAAAAAAAAGAATAAAAAAAAAAGAATGGGGTGATGTATTTTCTTTATCTATTAAACTTGATACCTATGGTGATTAAAATCACTAAATAAAAGAAAGGCCTGATTCTCTTACTTATAAAATCATCAGGATTCATTCCAGATTGTGACAGTATGAAATCATTTTGGCTTAGTGAGCTCTATCAGATTTCCTTTACTGTCTCTTTCTGGCTGTATTTTCGTGTAAATAAGTTAAATTTCGTGTAAATAAGTAATAAATTAAGTTACACTAAAATTTTCTCCAGCAGTTTACCAGATGTTAAACATAAATAGAATAACATGTACATCTGAAGTTCTTATCTTTCAAAAAAAAAAACAAACCCACAACTGGTCATTTCTAGCCCTTCTCCATTCAGGATCCTCAGAAACAAAATTTTTGAAAAGGAGTTTACAACTCTTGCTATGTTCTACTGCTGTTGTGGAGAATCCCAGGCAGATCTCACTGGCTCTGTACTCCTAAATATGTCCAGATCTAAAGATTACAATACTCTCTTTCTTTCTTGATTTTGCCCTATGACTTCTTTCTCTCTATATTAGCTATTGTTGCATTGATACAGTGCACAGATGTAGATTTTGGCATTGCTATCTGCTCTTTGTAATTTTTTTTTTTCTTTCACATAATTAAGTCCTTATGTAAAATATTATTTTATTTATCATCAACATTTTTCATTTGGCTTTGTTAGCTGCCAACATGAAACTACATGATTACAGGCAAGGTAGAAGACAAGATTCTTTGTAAGAAAACAGCTTTAAATCAAAAAATGAGGAAAATATTTACAGAAACAATGGAAACACTGTGAAGATGCAAGATTTTTTTTTGTAATGCCAGACCATACTTCTCCTTTAATAGTCTTAATACTTTTATATGACTTGAAGACTCAAAATCAATGGTGAAAACTTAACAAAATTACTAGTGGTCATGTTTTCAGAGTAAAATATTTATTTATTTAATAGTAATTTTGGCATGTGTATTCTGATATTTCCATGTGTGATTTTACTGTACTCAACAAGAAGAAATGAGATGACCCAGAGGACATGTGCCTGAGATGTGAGTACTGATATCCAGCTTGGAAATCCTTAAATGGAATGAATTTTCACAGTATTTCAAAATTTTGGAGAATGTGATCATCTGCAATTGTCACTTTTGAATTGTTAGGTTTTGACAAACCTAAGGATGCAGAAAAAAGGAGGATAATAACTTGACATGAAAGATTAACTTTAATGTTTCTTTTATCCTTTCACATTAGGAAAAAAAAAAAGGGAAAAACAAACAAACAAACAAAAAAGATGTTATGTTCTTGCAGTAGTCCAAACAGAACAGCAGCAAAGGACATTCTGGAATCTTGTAAGAGCTTTCTGTGTTGTAGTTATCATTCATTTTCAACACCTGCTTTCCATAGTTTCCTGCTTTTTTCCATATTTTCCTGCTTTTCCAAAGTTTATTCTGTAAGACTCCTTTTTTTTTTCCCCTCCCAAATTCTCTTTTCATCACAGACTCAAGTTAATAATCAAAATGAAGGCTGTGATTCTCAAGATAGATAGACGTGAATATAGTCTTAATAGTTACTTGTATACTTCATTTCATACATATGAATACATAGTACAGGAACAGAAAACTCTATTTATTTAACACAAATGATGCATATATTTATTTTGTACTGAAAATGGCTGTATTTCTGTTGTTAGTGACTGCCATTGCAGTAGTGTAAGGCGTGAGCAGGTATGTTTTGTTTCCGTAACTGCACATGGACTAAATTCACTGTTTTCAACATAATTACTGCACTGACAGGCATAGCTACGGTCCTGATCTCACCTGACAACTAAAATGGTTCCTGTCGCCATCAGCAAAATTAAAGCTCACACAGGAACATACAAATAAAAATAAATCCTATAAAATATCTTCTCTGAACATGCCTGGGCCATGAAACAAGCTTCTGAGATATTGACTCTTATCTTAGAGGTGTTTCCTTCAAGGTCAGGCTCCAGGCATATTAACAGCATTTGGAAATCATGTCTGTTTTCTATGCTCTCTGTGAAGACAATAAAGGGCTCTCAAGCTGTTCATCCAGTATTCTATGAAAGTGCACAAAATTGAAAAACTGTGAGAACAAGAGCCTTGATATAAATTTGAAGCGAAAAACAAACCAGACAACTTTTTTCTTTGTGGAAACCAGTTGAGAAAATACTTGTTCAATTCCATTTAAATATGCCCTCTAGCAACCGAGAATCTCACAAAAAAATTGCTAGAATATAAAGATTCAGCACAAAGAGCTAGAGAGACTAGCTGAGACTACTGCTGAGACTGTAATATCTATAAATGTTCACAAAACAATAGCCTCTACCAATTAATTGTTCATAATACACAGAACGTAAGTGGACATTTTGAAGAAGAACCAAAATGGTTGGATATGGGTATGCAGGGGTAGATGTTAGCATATGGTAAAAACGTTTTCACTAAATTGGTCTGAAAAGGGCGTAAGTAAGGCATTGAAGAAATGAAACACCTGCAACCTAGCTTCAAGGAAAAATCTTTGTGAAAATAATAGCAGCCATGTACTAACAGATTCCGGCTGTCCCATCTAATAAAGGACTTGGGCTAAGGGCTTAGGTATTTTGCAATGTCTACCTTTTGAGTGTTTGGTGCTAAAGCTGAATTCTGTGTTAGACATCTTGGCTCTACACAGAAAGAAGAGCTCAGAATGGCATTTACAACAGCCAGCAGAGGAGAAGGCTCAACTTTTCTGGAAGTGGAGAAGGATGACAGTTCCGTGCCCAAAGGTTCAACTTCTTAGGGTATTTTGCCTTCTTGAGCCAAAAGAGTTCAGACGCACATCTTTAACTTCTCAGGAATGTTTCCTAAAAAACAGAGGGAAAGTAACTGAAGTAAGAGTTTCACCTTCCCCCCTTCCCTGGTGAAGCTCTTCCATGGGGAAAAAATAACTAAACATTGGGTCTGACTGGTGGAGTCACCCACTGTAATTGAATGAGGTTATAAGTCCCAGACAAGGTATACAGATTTAAGACAAACCTGTGTTTTTATACTGAGTGCATTAATGGAGCTTACTGGCTGTTTTTTGTTCCTTTTCTGACACAAGGGGAATAAGGACCTAACTTCTAAGTGCTCAGGACTGTCACTGCCTCTCCATACTTCCCTCTCAAGAGAGTCTTCATTTACCAGTTTAAGATTGTTCTTTATCTTTGATCTTTGTCAACTTTTTCCTTATGGTGACATGTTAGGGATCAGAAGCAGTGTCTCTGAACACATAACTGCAAAGATTTCTTCAATTAAAGACAGTATCTGTATGATACACTGGGAACAAGACTGTATCACAGTTCTCTGCACAAAATGCATGCAGGAGAAGGGTGGGTGATTCATTACATTCAGGATAGAAGGAATACAGAAAGACAGGTGTCTGGTAATTTGCTTTGCTAATCCATTAAAGGAAAATGTCAGTGCTGGTTACCCTGAGGAATGGACCCAACTCTTTGAGATTTTTAATTAGAATTTTAAAAAAATCAAAACAGTAGAGTTACAATAATCCTTTGAAAGTTGAGCATTTTATAGTCATGTGATTATGTTAGATACGCTATGGCAAGAGAATGTGCTACTGCTTCAGTACACAATTTTGCCAGCAATCATTTTAATAGCCTTGGGCTTTTTTCCCCAATACAGATTAGGGTTACTAATCTATATGATAACATCTTTATTATTAGATTATGATAACTGAAGTAATGCAAGGAACTTCTTTGTTCTAGTTTCTAGCTTCTGGGTGTTTTTTTTGTGAATCTCAAATTTTTTATTATGAATAAATGTATTGGTGAAGAATGATGTCTATGGAAAGCAGAGGGGTAAACACATTGCTGATGTTCATTTCTGAGTCACTTTGAAATAGAATACAAGTTATATCCAAGCAGAATGAGCAAGCAAAAATATTCAGTGAAGCTCAGTGATGATGGAATAAGGGTAGTTCAAAAAAACAAATTCTCTCCCATAGCTGACCACAGACTTTTTTCTAGCAAAGGCCATGCATACACTGGACATCTCCCCACACAGCTTTTACAATATCTACCTGAAAAGTAGCTTGGATATTACCGGTGCTGGGAGTGGTATTTAACTTCAGATGTGCAATAAAGGTGCTCAAGAGAGGAGTTAGAGGAGGTTTTGGCTTAGATGATAGTTTATAGTCAGAGATGCATCTCCAAAGGGCAATTCAGGTATAAGGCTGAATCAGCCTATGGAATTGTTAGCTCCTTCCCACTGATTATTAGGTTTTCAAGTAGATGCCACAGTAGATGCATAATATTGGGTAGGAGGATTTAAGACCAGCACACACAAACACATACATACATTACATAACTGCTCAGCGTTTGTCTTTTGGTATTACTCAAATCGATGGACTTTGAGTGTGTCTGTATCAGTGTTTTGCTTCAGATCAGGGTTGCATTTTTGAAGGGGATCTCCCAAATGTTCTGACTTATCATGCTTTGGTTCACATTGAGAAGTTATCTTGGGGTGTGAGTGTTAGATTCCTTTTTTATGAAACAGATTTGGAAGATGTCCTCCAGCAATGTATCTAGTGCACTTCAAGCTCTGATAAATGGTCAGTCCATTGGTCCAAGGTGCAGCAAATCCAAAACACATCAAACTTAAATGTTGGGACCTTAGCAGAAATTCTACAGATCCTCTGCTACAAATCTGTGTCATGATAACTGGCAAAGCAGGCTATGTAACCTAAATCATCTGTAGACACCTGCTCCGGTCATTGTGAAGCATTATCTTCAGCATTTTTTCAATTCTTTATTCCAGTGTGGCTTGCCTTCCAGTTTTGGGATGTCATATCTGTAGGTAAGGCAATGCAAATTTACATTACAATGTCTGGGCTGATACTTTGCTCTCTCTCTTTGTATTTTACCTGGTTAATGAAAAATAAGATTATATTTTGATAAAATAACTATAATATTTTTGATCATGTTAAGACCATCTTCCTATGCAAATGATCTCAAGCCTGGAATGAGTATGACTTTCTTCATTATTTTTCTTATTTTCACATATCTTTTTCCAGGATAGAAAGCAGGAGAAGGTACCCTAGAAGCTGCTTTATATGCTCCCTTTGAATCTTCACTGACTCTCTAAACCAAGACAGACTTAGCAGTATGCACAGTTCAGGAGTTAGTGAAAAGGTAAGGGATAGTAAGTTCTTGATTATACAAGAAAAGGAGAACAAAAGGAAAAACCTGGGAAAATCCTCCGTCAATAAAATTATTATTTGCCACACTGGAATGGTGGGGAAACTGAGGACAAAATCTAAAGGGCTATAAAATATTAAATTTTTTTTTTTTTTTAAGAATATACTTAATATAACTGCTTTTCTCTGGAATTTATATTGTGAGTCATGCTCCTCTGCTGGAGCAAATTCTTATTGTGCCTTTGATATCAGTGGAATTGCATAGACTGATTTTCTTAAAATTGTATCCACATATAAATTTGATGTCATTTTAATTTTAGAAAACCAACAGAGTTTTTTCCCAATGTTACAAATTTATTTCTAAAATATCCTGTTGTGTTTGTAATATTACAAGAATCTGTGGAGAGTAACATTAAATACAGTAACCTTATAGTTCCATGAAGTATTTCCATCCATTACTTTTGCCTCAAAGCTGCCAGGTTTTTACATAATTATTTTGTCAATCCAGAAACAGTTTTTTCTTACCAAATGCAATACAATGAGTACCCATAATTCATGTTTCATTCTGCAAGGGAAAGCAAAGGCGAGAGATAAATTGCATCCATTTGTAGACTGAACTGGAGTTGATTTTGAGGTTTGTAGGAATCTTATTTTAAAGCCAATGGTGTGTAGTTCTAGGCTGGCAGATTCTAGAAAAGGTCTATTACTTCATATGTTCATTTTGAAAAGTTAGAACAACAGTTAAAGCAATTATGTGAACTTAGAGCTCTTGAAAATGAAGTATTAATTCTACTTGCTAAGGCTAAGTATATTTCAGACAGGTGTTTGCAGGTCAGTCCTTCGGTTTTGGCCTTCTACGTTATTCCTCTCGTTAGGCTCCCTCTGAGATATGGTTGTGTAAATCTGAGGCATGGTGGTGTGATGTGGAAGTGTCATCCGATATTTAGATGGGTCTGTGTTTTATTCACCGTAAATCATTGTTGCTATTGCATTGAGGGCCAAATTTTAGTCTTCAAAAATGAAAGGATAGTGAAAGGTTCTGGGTAAACTAGTTCTTCCTTAAAAATACGTTTAAGGACTGACTTTGGAAAATAATTAGCTTATAAAATATTGTTTATCGTAAAAAAATCTTTTCATTATGATGAATAGATAAGCAATGTTATACAAAATATTGTTATCAAAGAAGGAAAGACGGACAACTCAAATTTTACACATGACCATTACTTAGCAGTCAAAGAGAAAAAAGTAATTAAACGAACAAACTTGTCTAAACAGAAGTGCAGTAGACATGTAGTTAGAATATAATTGCACATTTTCAGTATAACATTTGCAGAATGTGCCATTATGTTTTTAATGACCACAGGTGGGTAGGTGTTCTGTTTCGTGTCTCTTAAAAAAATCCCAAAACAATCTCAGAACAACAAAAATCTCTGACCTTCATGCACGGTCTTTGGATTATTTTTATGATGTTTAAAATATGTAATGTGCTCCTATTATTATTAGATCTGTGTTACTTCCGAATGCCACCTGCTGTCTCCCTGCCACTTTTGATACCTCATCAGTATCGCTATAAGTTTTTATGTTGATCCAGTCTAGCCTTGCATAGTTTAGCAAGTACAGATAAGTGCCTGGGGTGCAATAGCTACAGGCAAATTTACTAGAAGAAAAACTGCTTGGAAGGATTTCTCCAGTTTGTTTCACTTTTCCACATCAAGAGAGTTATAAGTGGGAATTTATCTCTGAAAATACGTTCAGAGCTAATGAAGCTGGAGTGGGTCACCTTTTAAACACGTGTTTGAAAGAGAAACAGTGTTGGAATTGTATTCATACTGTAAGAGCTACTTATGCACCTTATCATTTATTTTACAGTGTGATGGGTCAGAAGCATTTGTCTTAAAACACGTGAAGTAGAAGGTTAGAAAGGAAAAATCAAGTTCTGCCGTGGGCTACTAGCAGCAGTGGAAACTATAGTATTATGCCTTTTCCTAGTCATTATTTTGGACTTTACCATGGACCCCCTTAACAGATATGAAGTGTGTCTGGAATGTGTCTGATTGCCTTTCCTTCTCTCAAATTTTTGCCCCATCTTTAAAGATAAGTTTAAGAGCTAAACTATCTTTTAAGACCAATACTATGTTTTAGTCTCAGGTGTAATTGTGCTGTGTAATTAGTATAACTAAATAATTTGGCTACAATTATAACCAGAGTGTCGAGTGAAAATTTCATTCACCTAAAGATATGCACTATTGCTTTTATAACTGATAATACACAAATGTTTCATTTCAGTAAGGAAAAACTTTGATTTTGAATCTTTTCACCTCTATTTTTTGTTATACATTAATGTAATATTTTATTACAGTTTTTATTAAAATTAAAATAAAATAACATTATTGACAATTCATATTATTCTGAAGGTTAATTTCATATTATGTGTCATGGTAGGTATAACATCATAGCATATATTATGGGTTCAATATTCTGTTATGGAAGCAAAAAAAGTACTATTCATCTATTTTATTTGGAATATAATAATTTTATAAGCTTTTTTCCATGTTTTGTCTTTTAAAGCTTACATTCATTCCCCAAAAGAAGAAAGAAGTAGAATTTTCCAGAGAGAGTAAGAAATTTGATTTTCTCATTGTTTCTACTTCATACCCCAGACTTCCAGTTTTCCTCCTTTACTCTAAAACAGGACAATAATCTATTACTGGTCCATATGAAATGATAACTTCTCCTTACTAGCTTCAACTCAGCCATTTTTTTGAAGGTGCTATAATGAGTAAATAAGGGTAAACTGTAACTACATCCTTTTCCTCCCCTTTCCACCATTCCTTATTGCCATTTTCATCACTCCCTGTCTGAGAATGAAATTATCAGATACTTTGCAGCTTTACAAAGCTAGTGACAGAACAGGTAATCCTGCTTTGCCCTGTGTCCCTAACTGCAATTTTTTTTGCTGAGTTTGTAACATGTCATTTAGAAAAGAGGCCTGCATTGTTAAGAAAACTACAGAATTATGTGACAAAATTATGTGACAAAACATCCTTTCGTATATTCCTTGCTGTTGTTTTTATGTTTGAGTACTTATTTTTTTGTCTTCAACAACAATCTCTAAGGCCATTTTGTTAGTTGGCAGCTGAAAGCTTTATTCTAAGTCATGATTTTAAGTTATTGCTTTACATAATTCTCTGATGTTATATTAGAAATTTAAAATAACATTAATGTAAATCCTTAAATAAAAAATAAAAATAAAAGAAAATCAGAAAATCAATACACTTGAATCACATGGTTACAGTAAAAAAGAGGATGAAATTACTTTTTGTTATGATTCATACATTTTTGTTTCTTTAGAGAATCTGAGAAATCAATTAAAATAAATTTTCTGTTCTTTATTGAAATTTGTTGTCACAGCCATAGAGGAGGGTAGAAGTCAATATTATTTTTTAAATCTAAACACATAATAATTAGGGAAACATGATTCAATTTTGAATTGTTGGAATCATCCAAATATCCACAGGGCTGGGAGGAAGTTTGTTGTAATGTTTTAGTTTTTAGACTCATAGAATCATAGAATGGTTTGGG